>NW_026252525.1:0-51120 GCF_025094135.1 Mucor mucedo | reverse complement strand
AAATATATAATAAATATATATGGTGTTACACCACCTTTTTCTTCTTCTGTTGGTCCTTTTTGACCTCAGATGTCTTATTTTTTTTGACTGCTTTTTGGTCCTTTCTTATAAAAGGACCATAAAATTATTTAATAAAATCTTTGGTTTGTTCTTTACTATAATCTGATTTAGTCTTATTCACATAAGCCTGGTTTCATTATAAATATATATAACTACTATAATTGTACGAAAGCCCTTCTTATAAATCAGCACTGAATAGTCTTAGCAGTTGTATTTTACTATACTCCTTCGAAGACACACATAACTGATTCGTCGTGGCATTTCCCTTTTATATCTTTATATTTTATTTTATCTTAGTTGACAACTTATAGTCTGGTGCTCACTTTTTAAGAACTTTAATCTTAATCTCTATTCTTTTTCTTTATTTCACGTTACCGCTTTTACACTTAAACAAGCCAGTAACAATGGTAACGATCCAGTTAAGTAAAATATAATAAAAGGTCTTGATAGACAGATACAGAGAAAAAGAGACTAAGGCTTCGGTTTTTCTAGGGAGACAGTGAGATAATAGGCCAATTATATATAGAAGATATAATATTTGATAGGCAAGTTTATGATAAAAGTATTTAGTAAAATCTGAATGTTTATTGAAAAATGTTTTGTTTTAAGGTTTATATAGTTTTTGAGAAATCAAAGGATCGGTAACGATACCCTTGATTTCGGATAAATGATAATAATAATAAATTTGTCAAAAGGGTTTAAATATAAAAAGGTAAAGATTCAAGTTAGAGAAGTACAATGCTAAAAGTTAGCATGAAAAATATAAATTGTCTGAGTAAAGTTTTTAGTGTTGAAGTCAATTATTACATATTGAAAATCCGCATTGTAACATCATAATAAAGCATCTTTTATGTCCTATTCATAATTAACCTATTACTAAGAACGATCACGACAATTGGTAGCACCAGCTCTGAAAAAGTTACGCTATTTTTTTTTAAAAAAAAAAATAATAATAAGACGATATATTACGTGAATGTCATCATTGGAAAACAAAGGAAATAAGTTACAGAAGTATATAGTTAAACAAGGATTATCACAAATCAAGAAAGAGCAACAAGAGGCTTTTAAGGAATTTTTAATCAATCAAGGATATACAGTCAAAGAAGAAACCAATAGCAACTACAGAATCTTAACCTCGGTGGAATATTTAACAGTTAAACAACACGCACTACAACTAACCAAAGAATTTTAAAAAACAATATATGAATAATCATACAGAACCATCTACATCTAATATGGATAGTCATCCTGATTTATTGTCCAGTGCACAGAATATAGTCAGTAGAGATGAACTGTCTAATATTTTAAATTTCATTTATAATAACAACAATAACAAACCCGCAAATAATATTCGTATTCCTACACCACCCACATATGATGGCACTCGGTCTGTATCCGTCATTGATAATTGGTATGTTTCTGTTGAACGGTACCTGCAATTCAATAATTTCGATGAGTCTAGATGGACTGAATACGGTGTGACACTACTGACTGGAAGAGCACAATTATGGTGCGCTCGTGCCACTCAACGTATCAATCACAATTGAAATAATTGGCCCGTGTTCAAATCTGCTATTGATGCTGAATTTAAGCCACAGTTTGCTGCCCGTTCTGCCCGTGATAGATTATTTGATTTAAAACAGACCAATCACATACAAGATTATATTCACAACTTTCAAGACATTCTACTCGAAGTCTCCATCACTGACGATGAGGCTATTGAAAAATTTATTCGTGGATTAAAAGACCGTGCTCGTGCGCATGTTTTGATGCAAGATCCAGTTGATCTTGAAGCAGCTTATCAATGCGCGACTGCTTTCAAATCCGCTACAATGTATGGTCAAACTACCAAGGCTATCTCCACTTCTGCAACATACATTGATGATCCCATGGACACCAGTATAAATATGATTCAACAATTGCAACGACAAAATACGGAACTATTAAATGCATTACATCGCCAACAACCAGGATCTAATAATTCGTATCATCAGCGCAATAATTCTCGTAATAATGCCAACAACCGACCACGTTGTTTTGTCTGTGATAAGACAGGTCATTTTGCCCGTGATTGTTATCAACGTTCCAATAATAGACATAATAATGGTCGTACTAGTTACAATAATAACTACGGTACCACTGGATATAATTATCGTAACAATGAAAATAATATTAATGCTCGTACTTCATATAATTTTCGCAATAATCATAACAATACTAACTCTAATCAATCCTTTAATGCTATTTTGGATCAATATGACTGTGGTATTTGACAAAAATATTATAAAGAAAAAGTAATGAGAAAAAAGTATATCTTTATTCGAGGTAAAAATAGACTGAAAGAACTCTGCTGCGATGAAATAATTGATCCTTTTTATATTGAACAACTTCCCCTGGTAGTTGTGTTGAGTCAACCTTTCTGGTCTTGTAATAAATCTATACTCAGTTTCCCGCCTTACATTAAATGAATTCTACTCGTTAGAATTGATTTCAGATAACGTCGCCCTGAATCAACCGATCTGGGACACTCTTATTGTTCTGTTTAAAATACAGAATTCCAGTAAGATATTGTGTAACGGTGGCTAGTTAAAAGATGCATAAGGTTTTTGTGTTTAATTGGCTGTGGTAGAACATGTAGATATGTCTGATCATTTATCCATTCTGTTGATTATTTTTATCTAAGACATGGGTAAATATGTGATCCTAAATATAGAACATCTTATCGATGTTTGTATATTTAGTTGTAGAAAATAGGCATCCAAATATTCCATGCACTACTTCTCTTATACACTTACAGTCGTATAAGTTGGGTTTATCAATATATAAGTAAATGAACCATTTATATAAATAGCTGTTCTATTCTCTCTATGGGTAGCTAATCCATTGAGAGAACTATTAATATTAAGTTTCTCTTTCTTATATTTCTTGATTTGATCGGAGAAGCTTCTCTTCCCGATCGGTGATATCGTAACTCAGTGGTATAGAATTCTATATCCAACTGTCATTCGTATATCGATTTTAAGCCAATCATGCAATCTTTTTATATAGAAATATGTACTCATAGTAGGAGTCGTTGTGTAGCCGTATACAGGTGTATGCTGTTACTCAATATTAAAGGATGTTTTTATTCCATGTTTTTATTTTATTCGATTTATTTGTTTATTCTCAAATAAATCATACCCAAATACGACAATGACCCATTGCACAATAATAAAGATTTAATTGATCTGACACCTTCTGGTAGTCAAGATCCATCTCGCTATTTGTCTTCTTTATCCGTATGTTCTGCTATGGATTTTCCCAAATGCGATATCTCATTTCTCAATACTCTTCAGAACGCATCACCAAAGTTACCGTTGTACCAAGCTATGGTTGCAGGATCACATTTCACAGTACTTATTGATAGTGGTGCAAGCACATGTTATGCTCATCCAAAACTTCTTTCTCATGCACTTGAAATAACTCCAGTTACCAATCAAGCAGTTGAAACGGCGGATGGTAATCAATCTAACATTAACAAAAAGATTCTATTCCAAATGCATCTAGGTTGTCGTATTTGACGCCTAATTCCACGAATATAATTACTCTTATCTTGTCACTCGATTATAATGCATATAACCTATGTATTATAAGTACCATATTGCGAATACATTCCTATAGGTACGACACAGTACCAGCTCCCTCATATGTCAAACTGAGATCAGATTTCATAATCGTTCCTGGATTGGTCGAGTAGCTGCCGAATCTTCTAGTTTCTCATAAATTTATTTTAGTAATCCAATCAAGGACCCTGTCATTGAATGGATAAACTATAATGCTCTAGAAGTGCCGGATATGGGTCCACTAGCTCTTTGTATATAACAATAAGCTATTTTTCATATGTAACTGATTTCTAAATCTAATTCTACCATTTCCTAGTTTGCGGGTAAATAGTCAATTCGATCTGCGAAGGAAAAATCTTGAAGTGATAATTGAATATAAAAAGGACCTCTATTTTTATCATGACAAACTCTCCAACTTATAATAAAGGATTATGGAGTCTCATTTCTTTACTTGCTTTATTTTCCAATTACATTTCCCTTTTTATTTCTCAATTATCACATAGCTGATACGTATGGCCATTCTGAACAAATATCTGCGTTCATTTTTGAATCTAAATTCGATATTATTTTGGGTCGCAATTGGTTAAAGAACAGAAACCCTAAGCCTGATTGGTTTGACGATACGTGGATACTAAAAAGTTCTCAATCGGATAACGATGTTACATTGTACCCTATTAAATTTAAACATAACCTTCACACCACTATTTTAACTGCTAACCAAACAACTGACAATAATATTGCTATTTCGCAACAATTATTTGTCCCAATCAAGCACGACATACTTGCAGTCACCGATGCAGCCACATCGATAGATTATCTACTGTCTGCGAATCAAGTTTCTAGATTACTTAAGAAGAATGAAATTGAAGAATGTCACATGTTATATTTTATGCATGATGAGACGGGTAATAGCATGTTAATGACTCCAAGTGACAATGCATCTATTGATTTAGAAATGGATAAACTATGGAAAGCTGAATTTGCAAAATTATATCCATTTGCTTTCAAAGGCAACATTACCAAAATTCCACCACATCGATTCACCCGTGATATTATTCAAACTAACCCACCCGATGCTGCATCTATTTATCACCACCCATATCAAATGAGTCCAATCGAATTAGCTGAACTACAAAGAATACTAGCCGATTTAGAAAAGAAGGGTCTAATTGTCCCTACCACTTCACCATATGGTTTCCCAATTTTATTTATTCGCCATAAAACATCAGGTAAACTTCGAATGTGTTGTGATTTTAGGTCCTTAAACAAGATTAGTATATCTCAAGGAACTCCTATCCCTCGAATCGATGAATCTTTAAATCAACTGCATGGTTCGCGATACTACAGTCAAATTGATTTAACTGGCGCCTTCAACCAAACGAGACTTTCTGAATCTGATTCTGCCAAATGCGTAATCCCTCACCGATATGGACAGCATCGTTTTCTTGTGACACCTTTTGGTCTTAAAAATTCAGGTGCATATTTTCAAGGTATCATTAACGCTACGCTTAAAGAGTATATCGATAAATTCTGTCTGGTATATCTAGACGATATTTTAATTTACAGCAAAACCGAACAGGAACATAAAGAACATGTTAATTTAATTCTCAAAACTTTAAATGATGCCAAATTTATTATTACTGTGCTTCCACTCTCAATTTACCCAATGTTTGAAAAGTCCGCCCACTTTTTTGAAAAAAATTGGCCAATTGTGTGAAGTTAAATTGCCCAGAAAAAAAAATTATTTTGCCCGAATGTTTGAACTTAATTTGCCCACCTTTTCGAAAATAATTTGACCACTTCTTAGAAATAAAATGGCCAAAGTAATGGTTAAATTTTTATAACAATTCTTTATTTAAACATTTGGGAAAAGTATTGATAGAATGCTGGATAAAATTTTGAATGTGTTCGATGGGAACATCGTGGCAGCCTTCAATTATTCTAGTAGTAAGAGTCTCTAAACTGCTAAGTTTACCACGTTTAACCTTATCTTTTAACACTTTCCAAAACATCTCAATAGGATTTAGCTCAGGTGAATAAGGAGGTAAGTATACGGGTACATAACCTCTTTCTTCAATCAAAGGGTCAACAAGGCTATGACTATGAATTGGGGCATTGTCCATAACAATGTGAAATCCTTTCATATTTGGAAATTCGTCCATGATATCCAAGGTGTCGCTTATAAACTGAAGGTAATGACCAGCAGTTGTACCTTTAGGGATTGCTGATGCTGCATCACCAGGTACCTTACGCTTAGTGGCTCCTACCACTTTTCTTCTTTTTACGTTACCTGGATCCCTGATACTCAGATTTACAACCCCAAATGCTGATACCGCGCCGATTACGGTATGCGAAACCCCTCTCGCAGAGGGTGACTCAATAACGGCCTCAGTTCCTCGTTGTGACCAAGCTCTTGAACGGCGCATGTTTATGTCGAAACCTGATTCATCAAGGAAGACACAATTTTTCATAAAATCCATCCCTTTAGCAGGCCATTCCTCAACAAATTTAGCACGAGCCTCCAATGTTTTGTTGCTATTTCTGGCTACAGGGTGACGGGTGACTACTTTGATACTGAGGTTGCAATCCTCTTTCATAAACTCTGCAACTCTACTTTTCTTTATTTGCAGACCTTCAAAGCTTTTGGTCAGATTTTCCACCGCATCTTGGATGACAGCTGATGGGTTTTCGTCAAAAAAGTCCGTAAGGTAAGCTTTGTGTTGTTCATTTAGCTTACTTTCGGGTCTGTTTGACGTGCGATTGGTTTTTTTAAAGGGAATGTTCTTATCTGGATCTTGATCGTAAGCACGTTTCCACTTTCTTGCAGTCTCATAGTTGACGTTAGCGGCTTTGGCAGCTTCAGACGGTTTCATGAGCTTTTCCTGAATGAAATAGAAATAACGCAATCGATCTTCATCTGTGTAATAGTTGTAAACAGTTGGTCTTTCTACCCTTTTTGCTGCTTCTGACATGTCAATATCCTTAGGTTCTTCATTATCTGTGGTAACTTTTTTATTTTTAATGTAGTTCTTGAGATTCACCAATTTTGTCATGCGAAATGAGGGTTCTACAACAAAATTTGATGTTTCTTCTCCAGATGCATCTACAATTCCGCCTCTACCATCTTCTTGAAAGAAATTCATTTTGAATAATTTTATAAAAGTTCACTGAGCTGGTAAAAATATTTGTAAGAAGTGGGCAAATTATTTTCGAAAAGGTGGGCAAATTAAGTTCAAACATTCGGGCAAAATAATTTTTTTTTCTGGGCAATTTAACTTCACACAATTGGCCAATTTTTTCCAAAAAAGTGGGCGGACTTTTCAAACATTCGGTAAATTGAGAGTGGAAGCACAGTAGCATTTACATAGCAACAAATTGACACTAATTAACCGTGTGCCAGCAAAGTTTAATTTTAAGCCAATTAAACTAGAGTTATGCAGAATTAAAGGTTTTTAAAGGTTTCGTCAATCTCGGGGATCTAATTCGAACCCAGAGTTACACACCATTGAAGATTTTTAAAGTTCTTACTAGGCACGTATCGCTATGGACAGTGTTGGTTAAGGTCTTCACCAGGGGAGCGAAAAAATACAATTTGGAAACCCCGAGAATAACTACGAGAGCGAGATTATTTCAAACCAAACCTCCATTTCGGTAAAAATTTTGACCTTCGCTGCGCTTTGAAAAAACCTCGTGCTGCCGCAGGCCTGTTAAAAATGAATAGCGAATAAAAATTTATTTAAATAATAGAATATGTGGATGTGATAGAATAAAGAATATTAATTTCGTAATATTTCAGTGTAAACAACATTTGATGTGGATGATCCTTGTACACCTTCAATAGCTGATATTTCTTTAGGAATTGAAATTCTTATGTCACTGGGTTTTTTGACTCGCGATAATGCTACATACAGCTGTCCATGAGAGAAAACAGGTGTTGGAAGATATAGACCAACGGAATCTAATGTCTGGCCTTGTGATTTGTTGATTGTCATTGCAAATGCTGGTCGAATTGGGAATTGACATCTCTTAAATTCAACACCAACTTGTTCTACAGTAGAGCACAAAGTGATGCGTGAAACAAGTACAGTGTTACCTTCGTATGGTCCAGTGGCTACTTCAGCCTGAATTACATGCCGAAAAAAAGCTTTGCAGATAAGTCGAGTACCGTTACACACACCTTGTGCAGGTGCTAAGTTCCGAAGCATCATTATTGGAGAACCTATTTTTAATTTTAACGTGCCTCCAGTTTTAAATAGCGATTTTTTTTTTGTATTTTTTAATTGCCTAAAACTTTCCCAAATCAACCGATATACCAATGCGAATCAAAAGATATTATTTAAAAAGTCTTTATAAACAATATCTTATGAATAAAAAAAATACTTTTACTGCAAAAAAAAAAAGTTGTAGGACATCAAAGTTGGTTGCTTTTCAAAAAATTAAGCGGGGGCGTATAAGTGGGGTTGGAGATTTGAAGCACTACTATGCGCACCCAATTAAGTTCATTCTCCGTTCATGTAAATGTCAGCCAATAGAATGGCCTTATTCCCACTGAGAACTTTGTCATAAATGTTTCCCCCCAAAAAAACCCAGTCCCACTGGAATCCCTAACATGGCAGATCTTGTAAATGCTTAAGGTTTTCCAAAAATAAATTCTATTAAAGAGAAAACTATGTACAAGAATGGAAGACTTCCAAAACTCCAAAATTTAATTTTTAACCGGGATTTAAATATTTTCTCCTTTTTTGGATTCGTGTAACCATTTTTTAACTTGATTTAATTTAAAAATTTACAGCCAAAGTTTATTGAGGCCCCCCCCCTCTACCAAGGTCAAATTTTAACTTTTTTAATTTTTTTAACTTTTTATTTTTTTCTTTGGCGCTTATTCTGTTCATTACCCTCAGAAGAATGGCTTTCTTCGGCGGGATTTATCTAAGCATAAAACAATTAGGAACTTTGCCATACAAAGAATGAGTGCTTTTATCGTTCTTACCTTCGCAAGTATTTGACCAAGAAGTCCCCTCATATCATTCACCTATTCCATTTATGTATATAGTTAGATAATCTCATTCAATAATAAGTAATGCGAGAATATAAATTGTTACCTGGCTGCTCATCAGCTCCAAGCTGCTCTCCAACGATGTCAGACGACTTCCATAGACATCATTACCACTGGCACCAGGAGAGTCTTCTGAGCTCGGACCTTCCATGGTCTTGATGGCCGCAGACATGTAATGAGCAAAAGTGTCTGTGAAATCTTGCAGATTACTTGCCTGCGCGGCCCTCGTCTTTCTTGGTATGGGTGTCGTACGAGAGACCGAACGAGGAGAGGAAGCGTGTTGATCGTCAGCAGCTGCATTCTCCACAGCCTGCTCTTCGATTGTTGGAAAGTTGTTTCCTCCCCCCACTGCCGTGACCACAGTCTCTGCCTCCACATCACCATCTTCGAATTCATCATCAATTCCTCCTAGCTCAGCTTCGGCCGTTTTAAGCTTGATCAGCTCTTCGATCTCCCTTGCCTTTACACTCAAAGGTCCCCTACTTGGAGTACCTAGTGGATGATCAACACTTATTGTTAATAGTTGTAAAAGAGTATCATCAATTAAATCTTTACATACCTGTAGGTGACTTCGCATTTTTGAATCTCCCAAAAAGCGCCTTGAGTGACTTGGAGTCACGGTCATAGACTTGTACGGCCACTTGATTGTTTCCGGTTCCATTTTGGCTGGCAACTTCAACCATTCTCTTCTTGAAAAAAACTTGTACAAGCTCCCATTCATCAGCACCAGTAGGTAACTTATCCTGAACAGCTTCGAGTAAAACGTCTTGCTCGATGGCTGAAAATCTGTTTGATCCGCTCTTGTTTCCCATTTTGTATGAGTAATTGGTTTTTGTTTGATGTGAATTTATAAAAGTAATTATAATAAAAGAACATGTAAATATGATATCAACCATCTCTTAAATACTAAATACTTTTGAGACAGTCCCAAACGAAGCATTCTTTCCATAAATTATATTGTTTCATATATTAAAACAGGAACAGAAATTGATTAAACTATAAAGATTACTTTTATTTATTCGATTCTTTTTTCATATCTTCCTTTAATACAATAAACAAGTATGCCGTCAAGTAAAAAACAAAAATTCAATTTAATTACCACTGCTGCTTTTTCAGCTGCTGTTATATGCCATCTGTACCATTTGGATAAACCGCCGTATTGCGGACCAATCCTACATAAACTCAAGAAGCTTGCGTAAACCTTCCGAATCTGCTGCAACAGCACTAATTAATGGTCGTGATCGCAAATCTTTCCTGTGCCATTTGGGATTGACAGTGGAAGCTTTCGAAAATTTGTATGAAGAGTTCAAGCTAAAATATCCTAATGAGTGTCCAACTGCACGGCCTCGTGTTCTTGATGCCAAAATGGTTCTTGCTTTAGTCTTGACGTGGCTCCATAATACAATGAAGCAAGAGACGTTGGGCATAATTTTTGGTGTTCCTGCTGCAACTGTTAGTAGATCCAAGAACATGGGTATTGAAACGCTTTTAAAGGTGTTTAGATCAAAACCAAATGATCCACGATGGAAGATTGGATGGCCCTCTTCAAGCGAAAAGGCCGAGTTTAACGAAATGGTTTTGTCAAACACAACCAATGATTTCGAAAGAGGAGTTCTCACAGGTGTTTTTGGTTTTGTTGATGGACTCTGTAATATCCGATGTCTAAGAGACAATAATTTCAATCAAATATAAGATAATCCTTTATTAAATGCTTAATTTGCTCTTGTATATATATTATATGTTCATGTTTGTTAAGTCGGTGATTCGTTTTTGTTGTATCGGTGATTCTTATATGTTCCGTATCTACATTAGAGTAGTTGTTATTATGGTGAGATAGTCTTGTGATACACCAGACTCAACCTTAGGATCCAACATCCTGAAGATCCTTTGGAGCAAAATGCTTATTACAATGGATGGAAAGGCGACTGTTTTGCTTCTCAAGTAATCGTTTTTACTCCAGATGGATGCATTTGTTATGTCAGGTAGAAAATGAAAACAGTTTTGTTTACAAATGAATACTGATAAGCATGATTACATATATAGATACAACTGTCCTGGTTCATGGCATGACGCACAAATCTCTATTCCTTTATATAGAGATTTGCTCTCTCGTCGATGCCCTGAGCCTTTCAAGATCCTTGCTGACTCTGCTTTTCCTTGCAAAAGGGAATTCGCATCAAAGGTATTGAGCGTTCCCAAAGAAAATGCAATAGGTTTGAACCGAGCTGCTCGCGAAACGCAAAAGAAGCACGCAGTCATCACCAAACATAGACAAGCCGTTGAATGGGGAATGAGATGTCTTCAACAGTAGTTTGGAAGGCTCCATATGAAGCTTCCATCACACAAACAGGAAAGAAATGACATACTTACTGTTGTGTGGAGATTGCATAACTTCCGAACAAGGCTTGTTGGTATAAACCAAATTCGAACGGTATACTACGGTACATGGAACTACAGAAGAAATGTTCTCGAAAATAGAGTTCGAAGTAATTAAATAATATATTGTGCAGTTTAATTAAAATTAATTTTTGTCTAAACGTTTTGGAAGCCTTAACGATTTTAATCGGAAAATGCTTTAAGCGAAGTTTAAATTAAAATTAAAATCAAGGGAAAAAAGTTTTGGAAGTCTTCCAATGTCTTATGATTGCTTTTTTTAACTTAGAAGAAAAAAGTAAAGTATTTACGACTGCTTTCATTTTCGGTCGTTACACCACTATGTCGCGCATGTAATATTACCCCTGATACATATTCCTTTTTGGGTGAGCCGACTTGACATATTATTAAAGTTTTAAGGTTTTTTAAATAAATCCTCTACAAATTGTTTAGATATAAATTTAGGTAGCTAAAACTGTATACAATCATGTCTTAAGGTACCTTTATTACTTTATATAAAAATAAATGCTGAGAGTCTTTTCATTGTTGCCTCCTAAAATCAAACGGGGACAATCTTACGCTTCTGACGAATGTTAAATGCTCCTTTTTATCCTTTTTTGCAATTTTTCTATCATAACATGCCCAGACCTAACAAAAAACGAAAGGCTATTAGAAACAGACTTAGAAGAGAAGATGGATGCATTCAATCTGCCGAAGTGGTACTCGCTGAATGGGAAAACATTGAATTAAATCATGATCAACTAGTCGAGCAAGCCGAGGTTGTAAGAGCTGAAGCGAGTTCTCTTGATATTATATCAGATAGCAAAACAGAAATAAGTAAAAGACCACATACGTACACTGGTACATCCAGAACAACAAAATGGAGAAAGAATGTCGAGGCTGCAAAGGTAGATCCAGCCCAGACTCTTCAACGTTTTGGATTTACTGTTGCAAAAAGTGTAGAAACTCAGCAATTAACAAAGTTCATTCCTCACACGGAAAAAGAAATCGAAGGCATCAAAAAAATTATGCCTGCTATCAAGGCTCTTATTTTACCCGTAATGAGTAAGAAGAACGACTATAATGCTCGTGCATCATACAACAATGCTAGGTATTTTTCTATGTAAGAATATTGCTTGAATCGTTTGGTGGAAAAAAGAAAGGATTGGCTTCAGAAGAAGCAGCCAAAACATTCTGGCCCCCAAATTCAAAGGAATACCGTGGGATGACCATTGTCAAGTGGACAAAGGAGTTCATTGACGAGGGTAAGCTTTCTGACCACTCCCAAGACGCCCATGTTAAGAGAGTATCACTTTTAAGTGACTCGGATGTCAAGATGGCTGTTTTGGAAGAAATTCGAAAGATGAAACCAGCTCTTCGTTCCTTGATTATCATCAAAAAGATTATCGACGAGCAAATCATTCCTTCTGTTCTTGGTGTGGCTGAAAGTCACTTAAGTATGGCAACAATTTCCCGTTATTCGCACGAATGGGGATATTCATACCGAAAAAAAAAGACTATTTTTTTCGATGGCCATGAAAGAGAAGATGTGATCAACTACCGAGATGAATGGTCTAAAAGAATGGTCGAATACATGAAAAGATCAGAATTTTATGCTGGGGACAATGAGGAGGAGATTCTTGAGCCAGTTCTGGATGAAGGTATAAAACAAATTGTGTTTGTTACGCACGATGAATCCACATTTTATGCAAATGATGGTAAGGATGATCTGTGGTTGTTAGAAGGTGAGAACCATATCAGAAAAAAGGGCCCAGGATCGTCCGTAATCGTCAGTGAATTTCAATGCCCTGGCCATGGAACCATGAAGAGTGCTGGTTGGACGTCTAGAAGATTTTTCAAAGCGGGTGCGGGCAGAGAAGGATACTGGAAGTACACTGACATGTTCGAGCAGCTTCAAGACGATGCAATCCCTTTGTTTGAGCTGCTCTACCCTGGTTGTCAAGCTGTTTTCCTCTTTGACAACAGTTCCAATCACAATGCATTCGATGATGATGCTCTTGTTACAAGTCGTATGACACTTAATGAGAAGCCATACAAAGATAACGAAAAGTTTCAGTTCAAAGAGACGACTGTAATTTTAACGGATGGCACCCGCTTGGAGCAGTCTTTCTTTTACACCAAGAAGACCAGTGTCACCAACAGACTGGAGTATGTCGTGAAGACAAAGGAGACACGATACTTCAAAGGTATTCGAAAGATTTTGGAGGAAAGAGGCCAATGGCTTGGTCGTGATCTGGAAGGCAAGGCTTGCAAAATGCTATGTAAGTCGAAGGAGCCAGGCCACAGATCAATGTGTTGTGCTCGTCACTTTCTTGAAAGTAGACCAGACTTTGTGGCGCAAAAGTCGGCTTTGCAGCAAGCCGTTATTGACTCAGGTCACAATTTTGAGTCATATCCAAAATATCATTGTGAATGCAACTGGATAGAAATGCACTGGGGTTCCGCCAAAAGGGTGGCACGTTTGAGATGTGATTACACATTCAAGTCTCTTGATGATAACTTATCAAGCTATTTGGATAAAGCTTCCAATTTAGTTCATATAAAAAATTTTTTTTAAAGGTCTATGACCTAGATTGAAGCATATAGTAACTGTAGTGACGGTAGAGAAGTCGTGCAGGAAGTAAAAAAAATTGTCAGCAAGTCTTATTTATCTCACAGAAAAGTTAGACTTAATACTGGTTTATTGACTTAATAAGACACAAATTGCACAATGAGCATGATCACAATGAATCAAAACCATTAAGAATGAACATTCAGATGTATGTCTAGCTTAGGGATTCTACAAAAAAAAAAAAAAAAAAAAAACACATGCCCCCATTTCGATTTCGAAAAAAAAAATTTGAAACGAAATCCAAAAAATCGCTATTTAAAACTGGAGGCACGTTAACTCATGAGGTGGAAGACTGACACATTCTAAAGAGTTCATAAACTCTGGTGCCAATATCAACGCATCATTATCCGAAAGAGCTGTATAAGTACTGAGAAAAATGGTGTATTCTCCTGGAAACTTTTCCAAAACATGATCATTGACGACCGATACAAACGCATTGGTTGGATTCAATATAGCTCTTGACATCAAAGATAAAGATGTAACATCACCGGCGTTTTCAAAATTGTTATATACATGGGAACAGAGGTGGTCCATGCTGCTTTTGGGAAGAACCATCTGGTCTGGTATCGGAATTATATTGCTTGTGTTTGGGTGGATAGGGTAAACACCTTTACCAATACTTAGAAGAAAAGAAAAAAATTCCTGAAGCTCTTGAGCTGATTCAAAACTGTGCACCCATTGAGCTTGTTGTACGCGCATATTTAAAGATAATCGTAATTGCTTTATATGTCTCCAAAGATGAGAAGTAATCATGCAAGCTTGAATAATATCATCTTTAGTACCTTTGGGAACAACAGGTAAAACCTGACGAAAGTCACCACCAAAAACAATTAATTTCCCCCCAAAGGGTACTCTACCAAGACGTGAATCATGATACTTCATAATATCTCGGAAACTTCGATCAACAGTTTCCAGAACATCACGACTAATCATTGAAGCTTCATCCCAAACTATAATATTTGATGATGCTATTAATGCCGCGTTGTTACTCCTCGGTTTTAAAAAACACATTGACGCTTGATTACAATGTAAGGGGATACCGAATCTTGAATGAGCTGTACGACCACCTTGCAATAAAAGAGACGCAGTTCCACTTACAGCCACTGACAGAGCAATACAGTTTTTTCTCCTAACAGCCTGTAACAATGCATTAAAAATGAACGTCTTGCCGGTTCCGCCAGGACCATCCAAAAAACAAAGGTTATCTTTAAAGTGAAAGCGCGAGTTTCCGTAGGTTTTTCCACTCTCGACCAAATTCATAACAGTTTCAAAAACTGCACGCTGATCACTGTTGAAAGGACGTTCAGCTGGGTCAATCATTGAGCGTTCAGCTTCCAAGCATAACTCTCGTTGTTCGCGCTCAAGACGGCTCATACCTTCAAACCCTCGACCACTGTTGCCGTTTCGTGTATCAACGGAGGGTAGACAAAACCCGGCAATGTCATTGATCTTGATGTTATTTAAATCAAACATTTCATTCAAATCCAAGAGGCAGTTGCCATATGCCTCTTCTTTCATAGTATCCGTCAAAGCAGACGTTACGTCAGTAAGAAGCCTTCTTTGAGCCAATAAATAGTCGTCAGACAGACTATCCTTATGCGTGTTCCATAATTGAAACGGGCTGGATGGCTCACAAAAAATTAAAATTGTGACAAACAATCTTCGCAACATGATAGGGATTGAAATGTAGCACTTTCACACAAACATATGTCCCATTGCTCATCGTCAGCAAGCAGACCTTTTGCACGGGCAGCAGCTTGAAAGATCTCATGTATCACACCGTCGACGGTTCGTACGTCTTCAGAACTTTTGGCTCCACGAACGTAGTACAACAAAAGTCGCAAAAAATATTTTTCGGATTCTTTTGGTGAAACAGAATAGATACGGCCTATAATTTGATTACAACGCCTTTGTCTTTTTCTCCACACAGTTTCACTTTTGAGCCATGTATAATACTCCGGAAATTCATGATATAAGTATTGATTTGCATCTGGATCAGTCCTATTTATGATAAACCAAGCTGTCAAAGTTGTGTCTTTACTTGCTGCATTTGCAAGAACATCACCAAGATTAGCATCTACCGAAAAATGCACCATTTCTTGCCCAGGAAGGTGAATGCTTAATCTCTGATGAGCGGGGAATTCTTTATGCAATGAAAACCCAAATATTCTCCATAGAGTGCATCCGGACTTCAATGTGCCAAAAAAAAAAAAAAATTAAGCAGAGAGAAACGTTAAAATTGGACCACCACACTTTCCTCATAATTAAGGTCCAATATTTTTGGACATATATCATTTTAATCATGATTAAAATGAGAATATGAACTTTTTATTTTAAAAAAAAAGTGGGTCTGGGATTTTTCAACTCGATTTTAGGTGTGGGGGAAAAGATTTGTCACAAGCAGTTTCAAAATTTTAAATTTTTCTTTTCTGACCAATAGTATTGTCCCCCTTATATTATTTCCCGCTTTCGGACCATGAAATGTTTACTGCCTGTAATCTCAATTTGATTACCCGCATGCGTAGTATTGCAGCCTATTAAATCAAAGTCTTAGGACATTTATCGTCAACCCTATGACACAACAAAAATGATAAACCAAACTTTATGTACTAAGTAGAAACGCTTCATATTTAGAAGATATAATTTAGAGTATTTTGGACATAGATCCAACTAGTTGTTTATTTTAATTTATGTATTTGAAGGGTTGTATTCGTTAGATAAAATACTCAGTGACACAACCCGTTCAATCATAGTCTGAGATCAAATGTGATCGACCTTGTAAGGCACAAAAAGGATAAAACAAACTTTATGTACTAAGTAGAAACGCTTCATATTTAAAAAATATAATTTGGAGTATTTTGAAAATAGATCCAACTAGTTGTTTATTTAATTTATGTATTTGAAAGGTCATATTCATTAGATAAAGTACTCAGTGCCATAGCCTGTTAGATCTAAACTGAGATCAAATATGGTGAATTGTAAAACACAAAAAAGATGTATGAAATCGTAGATATACATTAAGTAAGAACGTCTACAACATGAAAACTTTGTTCACCTCAGTAATATTAGATGGAACGTTCTTTAAAATTACGAACGCATCAAAAGGGTTACTGTTTTTGAGCGTATTACTTCACGGGAGCTTTAAAAAGGACAAATAGAAATGTGAATTTAGAAGTTTGGTTTATTTTTATACCTTTCTAAAAATTTTCTTCATAAAAAAAAAGAAAACCCCCCACATTAACAAAATCTGGCTATGAATAAATTTCCTTTTATATTACTTGTACTAGTCGGAGATGAATGCTAAAAAATGTCACAGATTACGTTTTGGCACATTACAGTGAAGATGCACTCTAGAAAGGCCAAAGGCAAATAAAAAAAGAAGAGTCGTGGCAAAAGAAACCATTGTAAGACGACTAGTAAAAAAGGCGCCAACCAAAAAAAGTCAAAAACGTTAAAGAACAAATGCTTTCAACGACGATGTAGTGACTTGTTCCAATACGGATGAGGATGAGACCAATGAATCTAGTATGTCTGGTGATTCCAAGGCTTCTGCTCCAGAGAAAAATCATTCTTAATCTCAATCAGATACTATGGCGGAAGCACGCAAAATGATTGAATGGAATCTGAAGGACCTCGCATATGAAGGTAACTTTCAAAACATTGTTGCGCCAGTTGCTCCTGCCTTGAATCAAGACGTATCACAAGATTCATACGACAAGTATTTTAAACATGTAGTGCACTATTTCAGTATTGGAGTTACCTATGGTACTTTGGGTCTCTTGGTTTAATTTCCCGGCTGTTCCTGATTTTTATGTTTTACCGCAAGTGCAGAAGCAAAAAGGGCCGCTACACATATAAAAACATTACAGGCTTTAAGTATGTGAACATCTGCCCATATTAACGTTTTTAACAGATCCAAAGTATATGGAGTTTAACACCAGGTTCTTCAAAAACGTACGAAAAAAATTCAATACACTTTTACAACATTTTAAACTTGGTGTGTTTGAACTTGTATTATTGTGTACACGAAGTGGACTTAAAAAACTCACAGCCGATGAATTAAAAGATTTTGTCAATTGTTTCATTAAAGATAAGGAGTTGACTGAGCGATTGTGACAGATGACGATCGCCGAAGATTTCCAGAGAGCAATTGGTGATGTAGCTTGTACTGACTTATAAATATATGTATATGTAAATAGCAAAACAATGGCATAATGAATAAAGACATATACATTTTTAAAGCATTGTAATGCCCTTTAATCTTGATTGCATTGTTTAAGGGTAATTATACGGACATCGTTTTATTTTTATGTTTTTTTTTAGGTGTAAAAATATTTAGGGACACCGTTTTTGAGGACACGGACATCATCCATTTATGAGTAAAGATATAAATAATATTAGTAAACATGGTTGAACGAAGAACACAAATAATGGTTTTTAAGAAGGATAATAGATATTTGAATTATAAGATGATAGAAAAGAGGAAAAAAGCGCCAGAAAAAGAAAGTTAAGTATTTTGATAAAAATCAGAAAAATCGCTTGTGCAGATATCCCTGTGAACTGTCATAGCTTTTTAGTGAAGGGAACTGATGCTAGACAAATGCTCATAGGCGATTGGCTTGTTGTTTTTGATGTTTCTTTTGGGCTCTAAAAAATAAAAACGCGAATTACTCCAGAAAATGATGATTAGGTTATTCAAATACAACTCCGCACCGAAAATATTGGACACTTTTCACAAACATTTAAGCTCCTTTAGTCATGCATTTTTTTAAAACCAAAAACTTTTTAATAAAAGGTATTTCAAATTCTACCAAACTTAACAAAAATAGCAATATATATATATGTATTGTAAAAAAAAAACTTTTCTAATTACGTTAATAAGTGGTATTTGAGCCACGAGCTTTTTTTACTGCCCGACATCTATCGGGCATACTTTCTACAAGCTTATGACACATTTCATCCCCCAACAACTTCCATTCCTGATGAAGTGCAACCTCCAATTCATTAAGGGCCCTCACAAGCAACAAATTTTTTTTTTTAAAGATCCCGATTAAGGACTTTATTATTATTTTTATTTTTTTATTTTTTTTTGTGAAAGGTTACAATTTTGCCAAATAGATGAATAAAAAATTAAATGGATATATATAGGCGATTAACAATAACATCGAATTTTCTCCAGTGCCAAAATTTTCGAAATATCCCAATAAAGGATTAAAATCCAACGACCCCAGAATCCTTCTATCAGATGAAAAATCAGCCAAATTGGGCTACTGAACTCACCAATGTTTTTGTTTTTTTTTTTTGATAAAAGAGTTGTGTTTGTGATCCTCTTCATTTTTCTTTACCAATTCTTAACTATCCAATGTTATTTAACCAAATGCCTTTCCAAAAGTACACTACCATCGTCATATGGGATTCAGCAAGCACCAACGTTTTGATCGAGTTGTTTTCCGATTACGTTGTAAACGTGGGTGTTATTCGCTCACCTCAAGCAAAGCTGAATTTGAACAAGGCAACGGAAGATGCTTTTAATGCCAGTGACGCTATCAACGGTAGAAGGGACTTTGCAGCGATGAATAACAAGTGGATTCGCCTCTGTGATACGTTCAGAACCAGACGAGACGATGCTAATTCTACTGGTATTGCACCTCTTCAACACTGGGAGTTTCACGATCTGATGGAACAGGCAACATCGAGAATGCAATAAAACTGTAGTGGAGACTTTGTTGTCGGTAAAGTGTAGAAATGTCTGATTCCATAATCATATTCATATCATCATCAAGTCCAAATAAAATATATTGCGATTCAGCAACTACTGTAACAATTTGAGATAGGTTCATTTTGTTTTCTCTAGAAATAAAAAGTATATCGAAACAATAGAGTCCTTGAAAAATAATAACAGATAGGTTAGCATTTTGAGTGAACTTTATATTTTAATCGTTCAAAAAGGGTCATTAAAAAGCAACGTCATGGATTTTGGAAAAAGCTTTTTTTTGGAAGTCTGAAGTAACCTTTCACAAAAAAAAAAATAATAATAATAATAATAAAGTCCTTCATCGGGATCTTTAAAAAAATAATTTTGTTGCTTGTGAGGGCCCTAAGATTTTGAAGCTGGGCTCTTCTTTTAGCAATCCTTTGTCCCAGGAGGCGCCAAAGGTTCCCAATCGGATTCAAATCGGGACTTTGAGTGGACCATCGCTCAAAGCCTGCAATCCCAGCCTTCTCTTTCCACCACCTCGTATATCTTCCTGTATGGCATGGGGCACGGTCTTCTTGGAAAACAAAGACATTACCATATTTCTCTGTCAATTGTTCAAACCAAGGGGAAAGTTTTGACTTAAACAATTGACATATGTTTCTTTCTGTGATATTACCTGTAAGTTAATGCACTATTTCTTTGACTCTATTGTATTCTGATACAATATTTTGTAACAGCCGATTTTGAAGAATTTGCCATTGATTCCAAATTCACTGCAGAAATTGATGAACCTCTTACATCAACCGATTGTGAGTTTAAGAGGACACTTAAAAAGAATTCGAATTAATTTAGATTTCTCGGAATACGTTGACCATTGTTTAAATGCATCATCTTTAGATGAAAAGCTTGAATTGCATTTCGATGCTATGACGACAAATGTCTTTGATGACTCCAGTGTCAAATTTACGGTGGATCTACACATTCAAGAAGAGGTGCAATGTCTTCCTTGTGAAATTAACATCGATGCTATAATCACCAACTGCATATCCGCTGTCTCTATTCTGGATAATGTTTCTTTGGACATTGACCTTTGTCCAGGTAAAAGTATGGAGATCACACGTACGAAGGTGATAAGTACAAAGTCAAGAAAATCCCCTTGGCCTTGCTCGGTCGGGTGTCTGGTGAAGCCAAACTGAGCGTATATATGCTGTTCCCGCGAAAGATTCGTTCAGAGAGAATTTCTGCTTTCCTTTCGGATGATGAACAACGTGATTTTACCGATGAGCTTCTCCTCCCAGCTCTCCGGTCGACTCTTGAAAAGTCCGACTTTAACCGCATTGACAAAAGCTACAAGGCCGCAGTTTCTCGTGGACGGGGTTGTGTCCCTAATAATATCGTTGATGGGGAGGATCTCAACAAAACTGTGAAGACGCTTCGTAGGATGATCGTCGTCAACGAATCCCTTTTGGGGAAATACAAGGACTTTGTCGTTATTACCAGCGCGTTTGGATTTAAACGCAAATTTAGAGGTACATCCTTCCGGGATGTACTTTCATCCACCATTGATTGGAGTAAAGTCGATGAGCAAGCAACTTTTTTGGATCTTGGAGTCAACTTTGAGACGCGAACCGAGAATGGCGATAGTCTGATATCATTTGTAAAGACTAGCGAGATGACTGGTATTGCCAGCATTTTTTGTGGTGAAAAACCAAAAGTTGAGCCAATGAATATGGTTCTGGCTAATTTCGGTGGTCTTAAGGCATTAAGCAAATCTAAAGAACATGGTTATGCATCCAAATTTATTGTTTACAGTGATGTAAAAATCCCGTTTGTTTATGGCTAAAAAGGGTTCAACGGGATTCCGGCAGAACGTTGGGAGCCTAACAATGTTTTGACGGATCGTGACTAGGTCAATGGCCTCTACCAAAAAGCAATGGTAAGTACTTTAGGTAGCAAACAGTTACATTTCATGTGTTAAATTATAAAACTAGGAATGGTGCGCTACTCGATTGGAAGAAAGCGAACAAGATCGGTATACCCTGCGTGCCGAACGTCGTTTTTTGGCGTCCGCTATTAACAGCGATTTTATAAACTACTTCAAAAATAAGTTCCGGTGAGTGAATATTTTAGAAGTTTATATGATATAGCTTTATTAAAACAAGGTATTTATTAGTGACCTTATTCCTGGTTCCTGTTACCATTTTCGCACGCAGGACTACATGTCATATATCACCTGTCGTCTGAACCTCTTGGATGAGATGGCACAGGCCTTGAAAGGTTGTGAAGACATTTGTTCTCTTTCCGGTGTTGCCCTGGTATCGTTTATAATGAACACACTGATGCATTCTGGGAATTTCCTTTACGTTTTCTTTATACCAGATTTTACATCAAGGTGGCATCAGACCTTATAATTAACGACACAGACTAACAAAAAACGCGTCCCATCAGTACATTACTCCTTCAAACATAAAGCTGTTCTTTTATACCATACCTAACAGTACAAAGGTAGTAGATAGTCATCATAAGGGACGCGTAAAGACTTGAATAATGTTGCAGATGAAAAAAGAATTAATAAAAAAGAAAAAAAGTGGGAATCGATGACGTTTGCGGAGATTTGCAGCTGGCCTTTGCTTTTGCGTGCGTCCGTGCGCCTACAACACCTTCCATATATATTATTTGGTTACTTGTTTCATTTGTTTCTTCTTTACATAAAGACACGTCACCCATTCACCATTTTACCAGTCATAGAGATTACGTTGACTTTTTCATTTTTATTGCCCTTTAGATATAAATTAAAATATCAAGTAGAAAAATAAAATAAAAAAAAACCTACACTTGTAATTTTATACACCTGTCCTTTGTTCCTTACAAAGACTTATTATATCCTATCCCTTTACTTTAGTATCAACTTTTTATATATGTAAAAAAAATACAGGCTCTTGTTCCTGTTTACCTTCATTCAAAAATTCATTTTACGGTTCGTATTCAATGCGAACATGCCTTCATCCTATTCATCATGACTTATCCTTGCCCAAGGATTTTTAAGGATGCATCCTAAATTTCAAAGATAGTCAGCTTAAAAAAAAATGTGCCCACATATTTCAATCTCATCAACATATTACGCAACATATCTTTGGTCAAGGATGTTCGGTGTATTAAAAAACACTTAAGTTTTCTGAAAACATCAATGTAATCATTAAAGATACTCAAACCACCTAGCGAAGTCATTCGAGAGATTTGATTCCTATAGAGAAAATGTAAATAAAACTATACCACGAATGTATTTTGCTATATGTCTAAACCGTCGTTCCGTCAACATCATTTTCAAATTTAATAAACAAGTAGCATATGATTGACGTACACATTTATAAATATATTTATCCCTGAAATTATGTAAAAGAAAAAGAAGATAGTTTATTTATTTTTTTAAAAATCGCCATACAAAAGACTGATGTTTTTTCCCGATTGGTCTAAGCTAAGGTTCTTATCCTGTCTACGCTGCTCTGCCTTGTGTAACGCGGCCTCATCCGGGATGTCTTTGGCAATCGCATCTGCTTGAATTTTTTTGATTATTCCACATCTTCTGTCATAGTATGACCTCTGGTTTGTCTTGTACCAGTCAGGTTCTATCCTGTTTATCTCCACAATGGAATAATTTCCACCCAACCCGTGGAACCACTCACGCCAAAGGATGGGCAATGTCATGATCCTGTTACATTTTATGCCCCAAATATGCAATATGAGTAACCAGCTTTCAGACTCAATATTCATCATTGATCTGTCAGCTCTTTAAATCCTTTGTCATGATCCACATAAGCTACGACTAACTTTTGTCATTGCTTATTCTTTTATTTAATTTCTTGTTTTCCTTTCTCTATAAATATAGCTGATAAATTTCACTTCTCCCAGTTTTCTTTATCAGATATATTTCATAATCATCTTCTCTTTTCTTTCCTCCATTTTATTCTTAAATAAATAACCTGCTTCAAGAAGCTATTCATTCTCTGTCCTGTCCTGCCTGTCTCGTTCCTCCCTCGTTCCTGACAGTCAAGGTCAAGACCTTAGCAAACCTATAACTCACAGTGGTGTTTGATCTTGAACGAACCAACGCAGAAGAGGGTACGACAGGCAATGGTTCGTCCGAAAGCAAGGTTGATGAACCAGCTCCAAAATCGGTGGTTACAACTGGTGGCTGTCTAATATCACCTGGTATGTGCACATTAATATTAAGTGGTGCCCTACCTGTGGAAATGTCAGAAAAGTGTTGTAAAACAGTTTTCATTTGTTCGTTCCTGAGTCTGTTTTCTGTATCGAACTTCTTTGCCATCATTTCGAGCATTTGATCGATGAGAGGAACGGCTGTTCTTCAACTGCATAATCACAGGATCGTTCCCCTGATTTTCAATGACAGCAGCTTGGAGATCACTAAATAGGTCATAAATTTAATATTAGAAGATTGAAACATGATTCAGAAGAATTATATTACCTGCTAAATTGTCTAAGCAACTCATCATCGAAAAGGGGATTCATAAAAATGGGGTGTCCGGGGTACTTCTCTCTCATGAAGACTGCATCTTGAAGAAACGTAACTCTAAAGGTCACAAGCATTTTCTAGAATGATATATCAGAATTAGATGCTTCCGCAACACCTGTACGGATTATTCCCAACCATTCATCAGCCCAAGGAAAGAGCTTCGGTTGTAATTTGACAGGAGGTTCCAAAATTGCACGGGGCAAATAAAAATGTCCCTGGGTTAAAGGGAAACCAGCCGAGGTTCTCGTAGTCTCTCGTGGGAGACCGGTCAAGTAGGTACCATTCATAGAAGTGTTATTCCATTGACCTTGTCTTCTAAATTGCTGCACGCCAACACCAGCCAAGTCAGCCATTCTTGCACCTGACCCTCTTCCAATATGCGTTACCTTGGTGGTGTTGATGACATCGACGGCCACAATTGCCTTCTTAACTGCATCATAGTGGGAGCTGTATTTCCATTCGGTGGTGGGGTTGTTACCTGTCTTAAGAACCTTAACGCCAAACCATTCACCTGACGTTGGGAATGTCAAAAGTGGTTAACCTTCGCTATGACACCTTTGAAACATGTAACTGCTAAGCATCATGATTGGACAAAGCTCTACAATCTTGTTACGTATACAACCTGAGAGTGCAGTCTTGCCATGCTTGTTGGTTTTTCCGTTGTGCATTACTATGATAAGAGCGGGGCATTTGGTGAGACCTTCATTTTGAAGATAAATCATCTGACTATCATCAAGTTCGGCAGCTCTGGCATTTTGGCCACGAAGAAGCAAGTAATGCGATAAGAAGAACGCCAGGCAATTGCGCAAATCCTCAGATGTTTTTAACTCAAAGTAGTAATCTGAAAACTTGACGAGTTCTTCCATGGTACTGTAACCGTCGATATATGTGTTGGAAGCACGGTCGACGTTCTGCTCTCTTTTCTTTTTGTTTTCCATACATTTATGAGCTTGCAAAAAATCGGTAACGAAGGGACGGGGGTTCTTGTTGGAATTTGCACCAATCTTTACTTGCTCTCGGTACAGTGACATAATAGCTGATACGTATTGTTCAATGGCAGTATACTTTAAGCTTTCTGGCTCTTAACCATTACCACAGCCGCGCACGGTTTTGTGAAAATACACACTCAGCTGATATTTTTCACATACAGATGTAATATTCATCAAATGACTGTGAAAACACACAATCAAAAAAAAATCCCATTCCCATTCTCCATTTGAATAAAAAAATATTTACATGTCATCATTTATTACGCCTCTTAAAAAAAAAAGCGTAAAAATAGCAACCTACTACAGTTCACGAAGAGAGCCAGCTAGACGACTACCAACTTTTTTACAAAAGGTGACATAAGGCCAAACAACCTTAAAAATATTCGGCGATTCCGAGTACCGGACGAGACCAACGACTTGCAGAATGTCGCTGACTGATACCACGGCATACTTCTTGTACTTTGCACCTCTTGAATTGCGGGCGATAGTTACAGCATTGTAATTGTCGAACTTTTGCTGCTTCATTACTACAACAATTGCAAAGAAATGCTCAAAGCCATTGCGACTGTGGCTGAAGTAACATTGAACCTCACCAACAAACCCAGCCGAAAGAGATCTAATTTCAATTAGGTAAGTACGAATGGAATATAGTACGATCTCAAGGAATCGACAACTACCGACCTACGGACGCTACAACAAATGTCTTCATTGGATGATCCTTCAAGGGATTGAGTGACGAAAGGAGACCACAACTGAACACCAGAAAGATGAGCTAGATATGAGTCAGGGAGATCCACGAACTGAGGGAACTGAACCTTCAACAAAGCACGTACGGCCATCTTGTTGTAATTGGCTTGGTGGCGGAGAACATTCGAAGCGTTGGCCCCTACAAGCTTTGTTGCCTCGATCAAATTGGTGAACTTTTTGATCGTGCGTTCCATTGGCCTGCAAGAGTAACACTTAAGTGGACCCATTCGTTCAATTAAGAAGGGAAGATGCGACAGATAATGGTTGTTCGAAGTAAAAACCCAAGCATTGATTCGACCTGCATCAATTTCAAGTTTGAGGAACTCATGCCATTTGTTGAAACATCTACAAAAATGTTAGCCACTATCATTTAGGATAAGAGCATTTTTATATGACCTTCTCATTTTCACAATATCAGCTGCCGAAATACGCCTTTGAAGAGCAATGGAGCATCCATCAATACGGACTTACAATGATCGTTTTTAATGAGTGGGATCTTGATAGTTGGAACGATATACAAGAGAAAATCGAGGTAATCGACAGCTCTTGAAATACCCACATTTGAACTCCAGGTCCCTTCAAAAGCGGATAGTATATCTACCCTGCTGTTGTTCACTCGAGAGTCAATCACACCAAAAATGTTTTTATTGTCGTTGCTCAATTGAAACGTGTAGTTGGCACTGTTCACGATACATGTTTTGAATTTTTCGTTCTTTTGTGGATTCAAAAGATTGTAAACCAAGGTGCTAATACCTCTGCCGTGAAAGAAAGGAGTTCCACGGAAAGTTGGGAGTGAACTAACCAAAGGATCAACACCGGGCATGCCAAGGATCTAAAATATATGTTTAGTAAGACATCAACATTTTGTATTATCTAATCAATATTTACCGGATTTCCGTAAATCAATTCATCTCTTGACCTCATTGTCTTATTCGTATCCACGAACTACACACCATGTTGTGCTCCTTCAGCGTGTACACCGGCTACTTGGCACAGTCTACAGCCATGCTCGCTCATATGTCCACGATGGTTCATTAGATCAGCAATTCCAGGGATATCACCGGTCATGCCAAGCAGAAATACTTTGCTTTGTTGGACGATCTCACCATTTTTTTCCACCATAAATCCTTGAACACTCAACGAATTGATCTCGTCAATGATTGATTTCAAAAAACTCATCAAATACTTTGGCTTTTTACGGCCGGGAATGATGGCCAATGGGATCATCATTGAATCTTTTGCCCTGTGAACCAGATAAGTTAAAATTTAAAATAAGCCCAGGCATAGACTAATTTACATACCTTTTTGACGCAGGGATACTCATCACCATGCAGTGAACAAGTGTTTGAGAACTGCCAGGTTTTGATTTATTAGGAAATCCATCGACGTACAAAACAAGGCAGATGTCATTGCGTGTAAGCAAGTTTTGATCAAGATACTGCTTATACACCGAACCCGAAAACATATCAATGTACGTGTCTTCTTCATCGGACTCATAACATTCGACGGAATATTTGAAGTCTTCTCGGATTTCATCATCGACCAATAGTTCAGCGAGAGATGCGCCAACAGAAAAAATTCCCATCGTTTGGAAAGCAGTCTGAGGTGTAGAGTCACCAGCACGAATTGATGTCTCGGCTTTTTCTTGGTCTTGATAACGCTCCTCGTCACAATCAGGATTGATACAGCGTAATTGCTGTACGTTTTCGTCGAAAAGAAAACACCCATTGCGACACACATCAAACGTCTTTACGGAGTCAATGCTACCTTTGTTGAGGAGTCTGTGGATAGCACCTGGAGAAGCGACAGGACCACCCAAACCTAATCAGAATTTAGTATCACAGAGATTTTGGAAACTAGATGATTATCTACCTGAAACAACAACCGGATCAATCAATGAAAGGAGGCGCGAATTGATGTGCTTTACAACATCACGCTGGACTTGTCTAGAGACGCCATTATGATCAAGAAGTTTAATCAAGCCAATGCCAAATTTCTGGATTGTGTTCTAGTCCTAGTCGTAATCAAAATGCTTGTATTTGATAGCGTTTTCATACACAGCACCAGCTCAGGATAGCGACTCTAGTACGTTTTTGTAGGTTAGTTAAGATCCAGTCATTATAAACCCAAAAGTGATGATAGATATTACCAAGTGTTTCCTCCATAGCCGTATCGATATAATCATATGTTTCAGATGGTCGCGCAATAGTAGGTTCTTGTACACCTTTCATCTGATGACTATTATCATTCAACAAATCTCTCAAAGTAAACGTTGAGCAGTTGTCTTTTGCCTGGTGTTGACGCATCATATTATTATTTAAAAATAAAAGACCGCACAAGGGGCAATGGACGCTGTATGCAGCGTACATTTTTTTTTTAAGAAAAGGAAAATAAGAAAGAAACAGTGCAGCTTATAGTTTGACATTTATATATTGTTACGAAGGGGCTGGAAAACTCCAAATTTAAATCACAGATAATAATTACGTATTGACAGAATTTATTTTTAAGAGTTAACGCACTGTCATTATGGCGTCATTATGTAAATTTAAATCAGCGTACATTGGTTGAAGTATTTAAAAACACGTCTTTTTTTTTAATACTTTATAATAACAATATTTGAAAACAATGCCATACAATCTTAACGATCTCGTACGTTCCAACCAAGAAATTCGTAACGAGTTGAAACAACTGACAGATGTTATATCACAACTTGTTAAAGAAAATGCCAACGCCTTGATGAATTCAAGAGATTCTGGCAGCGACACCTCAAGTGTGACATCTGAAGGTAAATTTGAATAATAAAACGTTTTATTTCAATAAACATTAATCAATTAGTCTACTGTAGCTGCTACGGAGCCAATATGCAATTTTCCTGACAAGGTCATCGGTCGGTATCCATTTGGGAAAGACGGTGACAAAGTGCCAAGTGACAGGCAAGCACTTTGGGATTTCATTTTGTGCATTCGACCCGAGTTCAAGGCTTCACCTACTGACAGCTTAAAAGAGGAGGAGACGAAGATCGAGCAGGTCAAATCGCTTCTCAGTATTTTGAGAGGTTATGCCAAGACCTGTTTTCAAGAATTGAAGTTTGAGGTTTTAAAGAATCCTGACCTGGTAGACTGTACCTGGGGTATGTTGAGTACTGACTGAAGGTTAAAGTACATTGTACTCTTGGAGAAGTTGGCAAGAAAAAGTAAGATCGAGCCGGATACATGCCAAAATCGATGAGGTGCAGAGAGCATGTTGGCTAATGCAGCTCACAACAGTTTGGGTAAAAAGGTAGATGCCAATATAGTAGCATAATTCTTATTATAAATCTAATTATTTTTATTTAGCGCACAGTAATCCAACGATGAAGAGGAAATCCCCTCTGATAATGCGTTGGAGCAGGCGAGCCGTGATGGAGAAGATCACATTATGGCTGTCGCGAAACCCACACTCAAGAAGAAGAGAAGGAGAATAGTTCGCCCTTTAAAATATTAGAGTGCATCTTCATTGTAATGTGCCAAAACGTAATCTGTGATGTTTTTAGCATTCATCTCCGACAAGTACAAGAAATATAAAAGGAAATTTATTCATAGTCAGATTTTTTTAATGTGGGAAGGTTTTTTTTTTTTTTTTTAAGAAGAAAATTTTTAGAAAGGTACAAAAATAAACTGAACTACTAAATTTACATTTCTATTTGTCATTTTTAAAGCTCCCGTGAAGTAATACGCTCAAAAACAGTAACCCTTTTGATGCGTTTGTAATTTTAAAGAACGTTCCATCTAATATTACTGAAGTAAACAAAGTTTTCACATTGTAGACGTTCTTACTTAATTTATATCTAGGATTTCTTACATCTTTTTTGTGTTTTAGACTTCACCATATTTGATCTCGGTTTAGATTTTAGAAGTTATGGTACTGATTACTTTATCTAACGAATATGACCCTTCAAATACATAAATTAAAATAAACAACTAGTTGGATCTATTTTTAAAATACTCCAAATTATATCTTTTAAATATGAAGCGTTTCTACTTAGTACATAAAGTTTGTTTTATCCTTTTTGTGGCTTACATTGTTGATCATATTTGATCTCAGACTCTGATATAACCGGTTGTGGCACTGAGTACTTTATCTCACGAATACGACCCTTCAAATACATAAATTTAAATAAACAACTAGTTGGATCTATTTTCAAAATACTCTAAATTATATCTTTTGAATATGAAGCGTTTCTAGTTAGTATATAAAGTTTGTTTTATCCTTTTTGTGCCTTACAGGGTTGACAGTAAATGTCCTCAGACTTTGATTTAATAGGCTGCGATACTACGCATGCGGGAACTCAAATTGAGAATACTGGCAGTAAGCATTTCATGGTCCGAAGGCGGCAAATACTATAGGCGGGACAATACTATTGGTCGGAAAAGAAACATTTAAAGTTTTGAACCTGCTTGTGACAAATTTTTTCCCCCACACCTAAAATCGAGTTGTACAAATCCCGGACCCACTTTTTTTTTTAGAGTAAAAAGTTCATATTCTCATTTTAATCATGATTAAAATGATGTCTGTCCAAAAATATTCGACCTTCATTATGAGGAAAGTGTGGTGGTCCAATTTTAACGTTTCTCTCTGCATAACTTTTATTTTTGGCACATTGAAGTCCAGATGACATTAATAAACCAGGTTTTTTTTTTTTTTTTTTTGTCTCTATACTTCTCTTTCTTTCACTTTCTCTCACTTTTCACTTTCAATGGAATAATAAGTTTATATTTCAATTCATGTAATACATTACAGTAAGGTCAGTTACAGTTGTTAAAATCAAACAGATTTGCAATAGTAGCGAGTGTATGTACTCATCTTATCCGGTCAAGACATTTTAGGTGTTGACCAGAGATTGTTTAAATCATGATGTATCAAAGGTAATAGAAGTTGCTTATGATGTCCAATACGTCTCTTTCTAATTTGTTTGTTTTATAGATGCTGAGCACTTCACTGTCAATAACTAGGTATTATAAAGAATATAAGACTAATTGTTTTTAGGCTTTTTTTATATATTTTAGTCTCTTTTTTTTATTTTAGGCTCTGTGGAGAAACTTTGTTTAACACAGAAAAAATAGAATAAAAAACAGGTAAATAAGATTAATAGTGCTTGTAGGCTTTTATTCTTATTATTAGTTTTAAAACTGCATGACCTCGTACATTATAGTAGAAGGCAGGGTATTTATAGTTATTGGGATCTGTAGTTTAAACGGTTATCTAATAGTTAGTGAAGGTACCATTGGGTGGTATAATACATGTCCGATGGTGCCTTAAATTTAAGCAGTCATTGCCTTTATGATTGGATTGATTCGTAAACAATGAGCTAGTCTTATTGTTCTGTCAGAATTGAGAGGACGATGGTTCTAAGAAATCTTAAGTCAAACTGAGTTCTAAAGTAGTAACTCAGTTTTTATACCTGATGTTCTTTTCTTTTGTGATATTGTATTTGGTATATGAGTCGACCATGTGGGATCGACGATTTATTTATTTTATTTTATTATTTATAAGTGCGATTTTAGCACAGGCTCTTTATTATTATTTTAGTCTCTCTTTTTTTGTTTTAGGCTCTTTTTTTTTAGGCTATATTTTATCATAGGCTGTTTATTCTAGGTTGTTTCTAAGAACTACGTGGCTCTTTACCAGTATACATGTAAGTCTGTCAGGCAAATCTGTTACTTCCTTAGCAGGTTCTTAGTATGTGAGTAAATATCTCTACCCGAATAATTCCATATAGATAGTAAAGATAACCAGTGGTATACTTAAAATCGCTTCAAGTTAAAAATCTCAAAATAAATGCAAATAAATACAAATAAATCATTTTTAAAATAAAATTTAAACGTCTTTTTTAAACCATATTTCCTATGGAAGCAACATATTAATGTGAACAATTAATAAACTAGTGTTGTATATTAAGTGTGTATTTGTAAAAGGGATGCCATTGTAAGAATAATAATGCAATGTACGATTGGTAAAAGGCCCACATACAGTACATGTGTAAATAAACAGCGTATAACGGTAAAAAACTTCAATTAGATGTGAAAACGCACAACTATTCAATGTGAGTTTTAACAATCATTCATTGTGAATTTACACAAAATGCACCATCATTGATTGCTTAAATCGGCCATTTAAGCAATCAATGATGGTGTATTTTTGGTGTGTTTTAGCAACATTTTACCATTTGGTGCGCCGCTGTGTTGTTCAGCGCGTTCATTTACGTTAAAATATCTGAAATTGAAGCATGAGTACGGCCATTTTTGTATTTGTAACAATTTGTAGCATTATTTCCTTTGCAAAGATTGACCAGTATCAGGCCGGATTTGCTTTTAGAGCAAAATATCTCAGTTGAACGTTTTTCAGCTTAGAATTTTACTCTATACTATGTCAAAAGACGCCTTCAGTGTAAGCGTTTTTGGTTTTATATTATTTTGTTATATTGTTTATATCTCGTATGGATCAGACTCGAAACGAAAATTCCGGGCCTAATATTGTTCTCCGTGTCAAGTTACATCATTATACTGGAATTCTGCTATTTCTAAACACGTCTTTAAAAATGTTACAAACATATTACTGAGTGATTCATTCCTGGGGTACTGTAGTCAGTTTTAAGAAAAATTATTGTCGATTTGGAGACTGATTGTGATAGTCCTACCCTTTGCGAAGTCAACTTCGATGCTTTCATTTCTTACCTGTTGAAGGAGCTGCCAATAATGTCTAAAACTCGTTTGAAGCTGTCTTTAAGCCCCAATTGGAAGCAACCGTTGACTCGTCTGGACTTCGGGTACTTCACGTTTCGTGGTGAGAGGGACTCTGTCAAGAATTACCCACACACTTTGCTTTTGTAGGCCTTTTCGGAAGCCTACATGCATATTCATGTCCTCTTCCCGAACATGAAGAAAATGAAGCTTGGTGTAAAAAATTCTAGAAGAATGTTGGGTGCTGCTGCTCAAAAGACTTTCACCGACCGCCTCCTTATTCCGGCCATTCGACGTGTTCTGATTTGTTCTCGTGCAAATCGATCTGGTGGATCTTATGGCGAAGCCATTGGTACTGGATTTCATATGACGGTGCCCAAATTTTTGCTTGGTTCGGAGCTTAAGCTCTTAGTCAAGTCTATGCGTGATATTGCGAAGGAGAGCGCGGATTTGGCCCGAAATCGTCATTTTGTTTTTGTGGTTTCTTCTTTCGGGTTTAAAAGCCCAATTTATGGTCCGGACTACACGTCCATTCTTGATACCATGGTCGACTGGTCCCAACTTGACCCTCAAAGATGCCTTATCGACATTGGCTTGAATCTGTTTGCCCAATCCGAGGATGGCCGACCATTGGTATTGTATGTAAAAGAGGAAAAAGTCGAAGCTATGGGAAAATTTTTTGGAGGTCCATCCATAAAGACCGATTTTTACGGAATGTCTTTGGGTTATTTTGGTGGCTTTTCGGGGAAAGGTCGTTCCGGTAGTCTTTTTACGCCTTCGAAAGTAATGGTATATAATGATATCAAGTATCCGTTCACGATGTCCAATCCTGGTGTAAACGGAAAGGTATCCGGTCCATGGATACCCGAGGAAATGAGAAATACCTTTCGACATCTTTTAAAGAATATGGTATGCAATACATTTAATATAAATTTTCCCATATATTTACTTCAAAAATTGTAATAGAGATGGTATAATGCCCGTGTTTCCGAATACCAAGGCCACCAGTTTACTACTCGTTTGGAGGTTCGTGTCCCGGCGATCTCGGCTACTACGGCTTACGTCGACGTCTTGGTCGCAAAGTTGAAGTAAGTTTTTCTACAGGCAACTCCTTTTAGATACTTTATTAATTATTCTGCTTTTAATGATAGGTCTTCTTTTGCTGATAAAGCCTTCATCCATATAGATTCGGGAATTTACCTTCAGTACGTTGGTCTCATGGCAAATTTTCTAAGTGACTTGGCAGAAAAATGTCTTGGTTCCGTTTTGTTGCAGTCGTTCTCCGGGTTGTATCTCTCCGCGTACATGCTAAATAACTTGATGCATTCTGATCAATCTTTAACCGACTCTTCAAATTTCGTATCATCAAGCAGATGTGATAAAAACAGGTTGTGTTTTTTGCCTGGTGCGTTTGCTGTCGATGGCGACAGAGTCATGTTTGGGCACACATTCGATTCTACTTGTATTCAACAGGCATTTTTCCGACTGCGCACACAAAATTTAAACACCTTCTAGGTAACCACCATTCCTTGTAGAGCAATTTAACACGAGTAGTTGTAAATCAACTTTATAAGCTCAAATTTAAGCACAAAGCAATTTTAAAAATATAGTACTTTTTTATATACGGCAATATATATCTTTTCCCCCCTGCGGCATTAAAAAATGTTTAAACTCCTTTGAGGTCTCACAAAATAATGTGGACCGGTCGGCACTTCTACATTCAGAAATCCCTTAAATTAGGTTAAATAATACTATTATGCCATGAATATGGTAAGGGTTTCAACGCAGCAAAAGTCATAAACATATTTAACAATTAGTAACTGTTGTTCCAAATATCGAAAGAATATTTTCTAAAAATCCAAAATTCCGTATAGAATTAACCACGATCTGCTAAACGTTTTAGAAGACTTTTAGGCACACAAATGCTCTTTTAATCTTTCTCGAAATTTTTATTTTAAAAAAATCAATAAAGCAACATTTTGACATATCGAATTCTCTACTCAAATATGGATATTTCAATTGCAGTTTGACCGTAAAGATTAACGGATGGGAACTTTGATAATTACTTACCACCGTGACGACGCGACAGAAAACAAGCAACTAGTGTTCAGCGAGGGTAGTTGAACCAAGAAGAACCAGGATCTGGATCTTCTGGAATGTTTGATAATGGGTGACACAACGTGTCAATCATCCAAAGCAAGGATAACAGTTTCGGCCAAAAGGCGGGAGGTTTGTGATTTTTCTTGGTGGGTAAAGAATTCAGAGCAAAATCAATACGGTGAACACCAGGAGGAGGGACAGGAAGAGAATCAATCAAGTCGGCGTCAATAGCACGACAAGTGAGAAAATGATCACGAGTTATGATTTGACCAAAGTCAGCACAAGGACATTCGTATCTTTCCATGGCAGTAAATCGACCAAGACGCCATCTTACCAAACGACTACGAGCGGAATTATTCATAGGGAGGTAGAGGATGGGGTCAGGAACAGAGGTGGATGGGCGACAAGCGCGAAGGAGGACATTTTTACCAGTAGTGGCGTGATGGGCTCTTTGATCGTCACAAAAATTCTGCCAATAATCACGATAGTGATTACGGAGATGGATTGGAGAAGTTGGTATAGGATCAGGGAGAGAGGTATAAAGAGCATTGGTTTCTAATTTGTTGCCAAGTCTTGTTTGAGAGAGAGATTCTTGGAGGAGGATGAGGAGAGAATCTTCTGGAAGGTTGGCAGAGCGTAGCACGTATTTAGTAACCAAGGTATTATAGCGGTGGAGCATACCAGGGAGACAAGTGATGTGTTTAGCAACTGTTGTATGTTTACTACCTACGAACATTGACACAAGTGAATTTTGTAGGGTGTCTAATTTACTCATTTCACGGGCTGTGAAACAAGAAATAGCCAACCCATACTCAATTTTTGGTCGAATGAACGTTTTGTATAGGCGTGCGGAGAGAAGGAGAGAAAAACCATTACGGTGTACACCGATAGAGGTAAGGAGAGACATGGTTTTTTTGGCTTTGGAGGATCGAGCTTCAATACTTTTACCGGCATTTAAACCTTTTTTAGTAAATTCCATACCCAGGTAACAGAACTGATCAACAGTGGGAATGGGTTCACCATAAAGAGAAAAGGCAAAATTGGGAGTTAGAGAGGAGCGAGGAGAAGGAGCGTTTAAAATGGCACATTTGGAAGGAGACCATCTGTAACCAAGTTTGAGAGAGTGATCGCCAGCGATCTGCAGCATTTTTTCAACTTCATCTTTTGTTCCAAAAATGGCAACATCATCAGCAAAGAGAAGAGAATTAATAGCTACAGGTTCATCATCGTCGAGACCGAACACAGTAGGAGTAGAATCAGAGGCAGCGCTACGCAATACACCAGGAAGAGAATCAATATACAGAGAGTATAAATGAGGACTAAGCACAGAGCCTTGCAACAAACCAGTGATGGGAGTGAATGGATCTGATCTATGATTGGCCAGCAATACAGAGATAGAAACGTCATCAAACATATGGATGAGCAGGTTGAGCAGAGGAACAGGAAAAGAGGATTTTGAGGCAAGGATATTCCAGACTACACGACGATCCACCGTATCGTAAGCTTGTTTGATATCCAGAAAGGCAACAGAAGGAAAATGATAATGCTTGTTAAAGTAATCATGCATAAGATCATGCAGACACAAAGCTTGGTCAAGAGGACTACGCTGTTTACGAAAACCACCTTGGGCGTGATCAAGAGCGGGAGATAGTTCTGTAACATGTGAGACTATAGTCATTTCAAATAATTTTCGAAGAACAGAAGTGAGTGAAATGGGTCTATAGTTAGCGGGGTCAGTACGATCACCTTTTTTAAAAATTGGAAACACAGTAGCCTGACGCCATAAAGACGGTGTGTTGGACCACTGGTAACAAAGAGTAAAATAAAGTTTGAAAAAAGGAGCGAGGATGTCAATGACAGGCTTGAGCATTTCGGCTTTGATGTGATCTGGGCCTGGAGCTTTGTTGTTCGGTAATTCCTTGATACGCCACGATATAACATCATCATCCAAAAAAAACCGACCTCCGGCCGGTTTTTTAGGCGTTCTTCAGACTGCCGATCGGGACCTGCGGCCCTCTCGTGTGACTGACGTTTTAGCTTATTTGCCGATCGGGACCTGCGGCCCTCTCTAAGACTGAATGAATTAAGTTTTTATTGTTTATCAAAATTATTTTAAAAGTTTTATCCATAAGGGCTCGTGATAGCTTGTAAACGATACATATTTGCCTGAATCAATCACTTGGTTGCTGGTAAAAATATTATCGATAAATGTGTTTTTTTTTGTTGTGGATGTAACTGTATCCATTAAAGGTGATGTCAAATTATATTGACTCAGGAGGTTTACCATGCTTGATTTTTTTGAAGAATAAGATGCAAAATCCACATTAAAATCCCCACCAATAGTAACTGATCCATGAGGGTGGTCCAAAATGAATTGCAAAGCTTCTAATATTATATCGGTCGAAGCATTTGGTGAGCAGTAAACACTGGCAAATAAACTACTATCAATGACCACAAGCGAAACACTGACTGAGCAATTTCTATCTTGAAAGTATTTACTATCAGAAGTATACGTGCGATTGTTTAAAAAGGTGTTATTTATGAAACAACACGATCCAACTGGTTTAGGATTTCCGGTTTGACCATCCTGTCTTGATGCTAAAATAAAATTGTCTAGTTCAAAAACTTCATTGTTAGGCAAAGTCCATGTTTCACAGAGCAGAATGATATCAGAATTTATATACACTTGATCTCTTTGTATTTGGTCGATATGGGCTCGTAAACTTTGGACGTTGTGTGACAAAATTTGTATGATTGATTCGTTTCTTACAGTCAACTTATCAAATAAAGGAACGAATTTGAAAGTATCATGTCTTTCTAATTCATTTCGCAACGAAGAAGCACCATTATCTCTGGCCAAAGAAGAAGGAGGAACAAATTTGTTTTTTTTGCAAATCAACACCAAACCTTTAGCGGAAGTTGCTCTGGAACAAGCAACGTACTTTAACGAACGGCTCATTGTTCTTCTACCACAATCATTAACTACTACACCTGGATACGTACCACCCTGCGATTTATGCACAGTCATGGCTTCGGCAGGAACAATTGGAAATTGGGTCCTGTTTAGCTTGATGTGCGACTTCAAGTTTCGACGAATAATCAAGGTGCTTGGTTCAACACAGGTCCATAAGTTTGGAAGACCCAACGTTAATCTCAGTGTTACTTGTTTATTACGCAGAGCTCTTCCACTTCTCTCATCATCGAACAGAATCCAAACACGGATCGGTTTTCTTACCGTAGTGTTGGCGTTAGATTTCAGTCTACCGTAATCAATTCGTTTCAAAACACCAATGACTCCATTTACTAAGCCATCAGACGTATCGATGTTAACTGTCATCATATACTGTGCATCGACTTTCAGTATGATCTTTTTTGGTAATCCACGAGTTTCACTCAATGATGCTTCTTCTCTTGCTGAATGGAGCATCTGATTGACAGCGGTTTGACTTCTACAGTCACCGAGCACACGATCGTAGGCCGTGGAAACAGCCCCCTCGGTATCCATACTATTTAAAATGATATCATTGGTTGCCTTTACATTTCTGTTTGCATGGAATAGATTGATCGATTTAATTTCGCTGGGGGGAGGCAGAACTATTTTACCCTCGTCTAATAACTTCAATTGTTGTTCATCTAGCACCGCAACAGAACTTTGGAACAAGGCTATATCAACCGGTGTCATTGAACCAGTGGCCAAGTTGTTCAGGGCAACAGCAAACGGAACATCATCACGTTGGCGCATGATTTCGATTAATTTGTGTACTTTGAATAAAGACCAAAGATCAAAATCAAATAACGAAGAAATTGTTAAAGTTGTGTCGGAGGCAAAGACCGAAGAACCACCCACTGGTGGTAGTTGTAAAAAGTCACCAAAAACAATAACACTTATACCTCCAAAAGGGATTGATGGTTCGAACATGTCTCGTAAACGCTTATCAATCCATCCAAAATGCTTTTTGCTGACCATGCTTATTTCGTCAATGATGACAAAGCGAAGATCTTTTAATGCGACTGCCATAGAGTGACCGACATCAGCAGACAATTGATTGATACATTTATCACCATTTTGGGATATGGGAAATTGGAATGCGCTATGTAGCGTCTGTCCTTGTATGTTGAATGCAGCTCTACCAGTTGGTGCAGTAAGAAGAACAGAAGGAGTTGACATATCACGCTCCCTCCCAAAATCAAACTCTCGCAAAAGAGACTGGTAAATGGCACAGATAAGCTTACTTTTACCAGCACCAGCGCCACCAGTCACAAAATTGTAAACTGGAGAATAGGTATTGCTACCATCTCTCAGAACAAACTCGACTTTGTTATATCTAACATGACCAATGAGACTAGTCAGGTATGACCTCTGCTTGAAATTTAGGGTCGCCATCAGATTGAAGTAATCAATATCAGGTAATACGTTTGGAAGAACTAATTTTTCAAGATACGTTTTACGAGAACTTGTATTATCGGCATTATTGTTGAGATCCTCGTTAATATCGGCTCGGGTGTGATAATCACCTTCACTAGAATCATCCATATCAGCAGTATATCTGGCAAAATCATTTTCTTCAGCGCCTGGCTCAGTACGATTGATTTCAGGATTGTTTTCACTGTCTTCATTTTCATCATTGTTTTCTCGGTCAGCTTCCTCGTCATTCTCTCCTGATAACTGTCTGTTATATTCGTCAAGTACAGCATCATCAATTCGATTGAATTCTGCCCTGGCCTCTTCAACTTCAGTGGAAAACTGGCGATACACTCCCTCACAATCAGCATCCATAAGCTCTACGGTCTCATCACGCCATGGCTTATACAACATCAAGATTGCTCGAAAATAGTCTTCGCGGTCTGAATCAATATTAAATTTGTAATATCTGATGACTTTCGACTTAGTACGACGTTTGATCCATCCATTATTATCTCCATTCAGCTGGTAAACTTCACCAGGTAAACCACCATGATCATTACCGCTAAGATCAGACGGAATGACGCTGTCATGATTGTCATCAATCTCACCATCGCCCTGATCCTCCTCATCACTACCATTAAATGGTCTACCTGAGGATCTTTGTCTAGGCTTTTTTCTAGAATATTCAAAATATGCTGCAAATTGGGCCAGATTTAAGTTTTCGAAAACTACAGGACGGACAGTGTAATGCTCTACAATCGAAGGTTCAAAACAATTTGTCGAATCAGGGTTACGCATAAATTCTTCATTTAGAGCCTCTGTTTTTTTAACCATGTGTACCCGATTGCAGGGTTTTGCGGTTGGAACGAAAATACATCCCGTGCTGGCTTCTGACATACGTAACTGCAAAATGTTGTAGGAAGCTTCTTGAGCAGAAATCTCACAAGCATTATAATAAGTGGTTGCGATTGATCGAAGCATTTCCAGATTGTTGCTATTAGGGGTTTCTTTGTGTTTTTCAAACACTCCCTTTAACGCCTGGCTCATACCTTTGTCCGACTTATTTACATAGTCAACTACATAGGCACAACAAGCATAAGGATCCAAAATAAACTGAATGTCCATATTTGATCTGAACATACCAAAAATTTTGGGATTGTAATTATTGATCATAATTGCATTTGGATTACACTTGATGAATATTTTGTTCATTTTTAAGCTGGAGCGTACAGCCTTATGGTATTGGTAAACAGAAGCCATGTTAATTTTAAGAAGGAACTCTTCGAAAGTAAAATTGTTGGTGGACAAGCTTTCAATGTTATCTTGAATGAAGTCCCTAATTTTTTTGTAGTCATTTCGGTGCATTTCAATTTGAGCTTCAGATTCTGTGTCCTCATTTAGGGGTACCAAAATAATGGTGCGATCCATTGGTAGAAATGGTATATTGAAGCGGCAAATGACACGACCACCTCTTTTACGCTGACAGGAATGAGTGTGTTTATGTGTTTGCCGTTTCAACAAATGTTTCCAAGTATCTTCAGTGCATGCTCCCACATTACGTTCATGGGGGCTACCATCCCACTCCTTCTTGCAACTGATAACGGAATCTACAAATTCGCAAATTTGATCTGCTTCAGGTGATTCAGGATCCATTTCGTCTACATAGCATGGAGCATCTTTGAGCCAGATCAGCATATGAACATGGGGAGAGCCTTACGGTATGATTTAGATAAAGCATGCCAAAATGTTTATGTATTTAATTAACCTACCTCTGTGTTGGAATTCGATTCTGAAGAAATACTCGCTAATTTCGTAGCCGGCAAAAGGTCCGTTAGGATCTTTCCAGGTTTTCTTCAACTCACGAAATTTATAGTCGAAGTAACGAGAACAGGTCACTGGATCACTTTGGATTAACCTTGCTTTTTCGGCATAGGCCATTTCTTTTGCTTGATCTTCCGTTATAGTAACGTCATCTACAACTTTTTTCAAGATCACTAATAATTCGGGCCACTGAGTTTCGGCAGCCGAAAGAGTCACGAAAAGCGTTGGAATACCAAACTGACGGATCATGGCCATTACGTCTTTTTTCTGGGCTTTCCAATATTCTGATGAGGAACGCACACCATTTAAAACTCTATAAGCTCGATCTTCGTTTAAATAGCTATCAACCATCTCGTCGTTTAACATCTCATTTACGCTATATGCCCCACCATTCCCCTTCGATTTTTGTCTAAGCATGATATTGACATTACTTGCCAATTTTTTTAGCATCAATGATCGATCAAGATAAAATAAGACGTCAGATCTTGTGACACACCTTCTGTCTTTTCTACGAGCAAACGATTTGGCCAAGTTTGAGGGTGATACCTTCTTTACCCTATTCTGCACCCGTTTGCCACAAAATACTTTTGGGAACGATAAATAAATACTATCTTCATCTGTAAGAAGTGAAAGAGGGATTCTATTTTCGCCAGGGGCCATTCTTAAGCTGACATTGGCAGGATGGGAATCATCTGGAACAATAGCCGTTTCGTTACAGCCAGGATTTGGCTCAGTATCTTCTTGGTCTTATGGAAATAATTATGTAAACATATTAATGATATAAAGCTGAATATACGAAGTAGCCCATACCACTTTGGGTCTCAGGATTATCATTTTCCTGATCAACCTCTTCAATTTCTTCTTCCTCAAGTTCCGCTTCGTTATCACTATTGTTTTGATTTTCATTTGTATTATTTGTGGGATCCTCATTTTCAGACAAGTCTTTAAAGAACAAAACAAACGAAAACGAAAAAGAAAAGAAAAAAAAATAACAAGTAAGACAATGTTCACTAACGGATGGTATCTATATTTCATACCAATATCCGTCCCAACATAGTTTGTCTCAACCATAGCTGATTCCATCCAAGTGTCATCCAACTCAATCTCATGTTCTATATAAAGAGGCTGCGTCTGCAAGAAGCTGGCAGCTATCCACACTTTAGCTGTGGAAATATTTCCCTTGATATAATCTTTTAAATATCTCATTCTACGAGCCAGGCTCAAATGAATAATGAAGCTATCATCCAATTGACGAGGGAGTGCCGAAACAGTCGTATCAACATTGACGGGCACGTTAACAATACCACCTTTGCTTCTGTATTGCCCACTATTGCCATGTAGTGTCCAGATTGATTGAAATACGTGTCTGGCAGCAACTAATCGTTCCTCCAATCTTGTCAAATCGTCCAAGCAGCAATGTGTCTCGGGAAAATCTAATCCATCAGCCAGTGCCAAAGCTGGTCTGACATTCTGCTTAATTTTATCTCTACAAAGATCGCAAAATCGAGCTGTCGTGTTTACATCAGTTGTGTTACTCGTGTTTACTCGGTTATTGTCTACGAGCCAAAAAGCCATTTCCACAATACTCTCGTCGCAATTCCACTCGTTCCGTAATTTTTCTTTGGTGGCCTTGGTGTTGCAGTATTTACGAAAAAATAATCCACCGCAACAGCTGCATACCTTGGTACAGCCTTTTCTAATTAGACTCTCATATTTCTGTCTGACTCTTTCCCAGGCAATTTCCTATTTATAAGCATGTTAGTTTTCCATTTTTTTTTTTTTTTTTTTAGAAATACAGTTAATTACTTCAGAATTAAGAGGTCTTCTGTTGGGTCTTTCAGAACGATCATCATCACCATCATCATCCCCAGATTCAACATCTGAATCAGATGAACTACTAGAACTTGATTCTTCAGGAATGTTACTTCTATTTTCAGGAATGTCATTTCTATCTACAGGAATGTCACTTCTATCTTCAGGAATGTCACTTCCATCTTCAGGGACCAAACTCGTCTCACGGTTTCTTCTTGCTCTTTCGGCTTCTGCCTCCAAAAAAAGAGGATCATTTTGAGCACGATTATGTACGTACTGCCTCATACGGGCCCGGTGTGCTTCATTTTCCTCCGGGGTAAAGCTGTCTCGTTGTTTACGCTTCAATAGGTTATTTCTTTCCCGAATTCTACGCGTTTCCTCGACCTCGTTTTCTTCAATTCTCTGCTGTCGTAATCGCAATTGATACTTTCTTTGCGCCAACTTATTCTTTTCTCTTCTGCGTTCAGCCTTTTCTTGTGCCGTAAGCAAAGCAAGTGACATTTTACGTTACTGAAAAAAAAATAAAAAAAAAAAAAAAGAACCCAAAACAAGCATCCCTTTAAATTATCAATTTTCCTTGGCCAGTCACTCCATCTAACTTAAATCGAAGGCCGTGAATCATCAGATAGTCATAATATGGATATCATGTTTGGCCGTTCAGGACTTACAGCCCTTCACTCACTAAGCAATTTAAATCATGTAAATGCTTATTGTATGTATGCTGTATTTGGCCGTTCGGGACTTTCAGCCCCTCACTCACTAATCAATTTTAATCATGTAAATGCTTATTGTATGTATGCTCTGTTTGGCCGTTCGGGACTTACAGCCCCTCACTCACTAATCAATTTAAATCATCTAAATGCTTATTGTATGTATGCTGTGTTTGGCCGTTCGGGACTTACAGCCCCTCACTCACTAATCAGTTAAAATCATGTAAATGCTTATTGTATGTATGCTGTGTTTGGCCGTTCGGGACTTTCAGCCCCTCACTCACTAATCAATTTTAATCATGTAAATGCTTATTGTATGTATGCTCTGTTTGGCCGTTCGGGACTTACAGCCCCTCACTCACTAATCAGTTAAAATCATGTAAATGCTTATTGCATGTATGCTGTGTTTGGCCGTTCGGGACTTTCAGCCCCTCACTCACTAATCAATTTTAATCATGTAAATGCTTATTGTATGTATGCTCTGTTTGGCCGTTCGGGACTTACAGCCCCTCACTCACTAATCAATTTTAATCATGTAAATGCTTATTGTATGTATGCTCTGTTTGGCCGTTCGGGACTTACAGCCCCTCACTCACTAATCAATTTAAATCATGTAAATGCTAATAGTATGTATGCTCTGTTTGGCCGTTCGGGACTTACAGCCCCTCACTTACTAATCAATTTAAATCATGTAAATGCTAATAGTATGTATGCTGTGTTTAGCCGTTCGGGACTTTCAGCCCCTCACTCGCTTATATATTCAAATTTTTAAAAAAAGTGTGACTTCTGAAAAGTGATGATATTTTTAAGCACTGTTTTTGTTGGACATAGTATTTTTTTTTACCCTTTTTCCTTAGGCTTTCTAACTCCGTAAATACTCCGTGAAGAACGCCAAAAAAGGAGTGTTGTCAAGAGAGTGAGGTAAAAAATGGTGTAAATGAACGGATGGTGGGCGGAGAGAAGGAGCAGGGAGAGAGGAACCACTATACACTGAAGATAAATGGGTGGACATAATATCAACAGCTTTCATGGGACCATCAGTATGCGTGAAGGAAGCGGTGTGAGTGTTGCGGGCTTTAATTCGAGAAATCGTTTTTGTGGCTTTGGGAAAGTTTGTCTCCAAACTTTTTTTAAATTCGTTCCACGATTCTCTTTTGATTCTCTGAATTTTTTTACGAAAACGTTTATTAGCTTCATCATGTTGATTCGACCAATGTACCTTGTCGATCCCAATGCTTCTACGCCAGCGTTTATAACATCGGTCACGATTTTCAGCAGCTTCTTGTAATTCAGTTGTCCAGTACTTGTGCCAGTAGTCGGGACGAGGAGGAGTGTTACCAACGGAAAGATCTAAAGAATCATACACACATGCATTGAATGACTCGTTGAATAAATCAAGAGATGGACATAGCAGAGGTGGAGAGGACATCCAGTTTTCGAGCTTGGTGGTGAGAGGTGCAATCTTTTCTTTAATGGACTCACGGTATTTCTGGAGGTACGCAGGTTTTTTAAGTCTGTTTAAATTCCATAATCTACGTGGTGCCAACGGTCGATCGGGAAGAAGGGGGACATCATCGTGAGATGGCACAAGGTCAAATGTGAGGTGCATAAGACGATGGTCAGAGCTCAGAGAGAGGTCAGATTCAACTTGCAGAGCTGGAGAGATGAGAGAGGAAGGAGCGATATTTGTAATAAATAAATCAACAATGCTGGATATTTCTTGACCGAGTCGAAACCCAGAAAAGGTGGGAATACCATAGGCAAGAGATTCATTCAATATACGCAGTTGGTTGTCTGAAGACCAGGAGCGGAGACGGTTACCACGAGGGTTTGATTGATGATCACCAACAAAGGAGCCAAGGCGAGCATTAAAATCACCACAAATGATGGTATTTGGAAGAAGAGGTATCGAATCAAGGGTGGCAAAAACTTGATTGATGGGCATAGATGGAGGAAGGTATAGACAATGAACACGAAGGTCACCTACTTTGAGGGAGAGCGTGTGATCATTGGGAGAAGGAAGTTGAAGGACTGTATATTTGCATAAAGGATTGAATAAAGCAGTAATACCACCTTTACCACGATTATTTGCATTTTGTACTTTTTGACCATAACAATGATATTGGGGCCAATTAGTAGGTAGGAGCATAGAGGGCGTAAGCCAGGTTTCAGTAATTAAGAGCATATCAGAAAAGAGCGTATGGGATAGTGGATCTTGAACAGTAGTAGCTTTTAAACCATTAGCGTTCAAGAGACTAATTTTAAAAGAGAGGGCCGACATAATTAGAGCACCTCTTCGGTAGCAATAATTTCTGTAGGTGCAGACACAAACTCATCATCTTCATCCATGGCTTCAGTGGAATTTGATTGTGAGAGTGGTTTGGTAACAGGAGCATTGAAGAGTTTGGCTGTCTCTTCATTGATTCGTGACTTGGGATCTTGGGAGGGCGTTTTGGTTATTTCCAAAAGTTCTTCTTCAGATATATATCCAAGGTCAACGAACGAGTAACCAACTGGCTTAACCTGGGTAGGACGAGCGGTATGGAGATACAACAAAGCTTGCTTACAACGGTTGTTGTTTAGTGAAGCAGCAATGTCAGCACGAGCAGCAGCGGTGTAGGACTTGTATATGGGATTAGCCAAATGTTTTTCGTCCAAAGGATCAAAGTCGTTGATGATACCGGCTTTGACGTTAGTCATGATCTTGATGAAGGTGGAGGCATAGGAGGCGTGCACAAGAACACCGAGTACACCATTCGCAGGAAAAGTGATATCAATAACACGGCTTGTATCAATACCAACTAATTTAAAGCGCTTACGAGTTTCTGGGCGCGTGATCTTACGAGAGCGACCAATATAGATATATTGGAAGCCTTGAGGTTCATTAGGGTCACGTTCCATGAAAGGTCGGGCTGCTTTTGCAATAGCTTCAGCGGAAAGTTTTTTAGCTTTGGGCTTGGGCTGGACCGGCTTGCTAGCCTTTTTTGCTACAATTTCAGCCATGGTAGGCTTACTCTTGGTTGCTTGGGGTCTAGTAGAGGCATGGGCGGGAGGCTTGGAGGAAGAGGAAGAGGGAGGTGCTTTACTCCAAATGCTAGCATTTGAGGATAAATCCCTTTCTTGAGAGTCGACCTCCATGGAGGTGTCGGTGGGACGGTAAGGTGATGCTGTGAGTTTAGCTTTGAGTGCTGCGATCGTGTCACCTTGTTCACGAATTGTTGCTTTAAGTTGAATATTTTCTTCCAGGATCTGGTCGATGGCTGAAAGACGGGTTTCATATTCATCTAAGCGACGAGCTTGTTGACGAATTTGCTTTTGCATTTCCAATGCAAACTCAGGGATACTGAATGCTAATGTATCACCAATATTTGCTGGTGGTACATGAGGGAGGGACGAATCCAGGGTCGACATGACGGGGCTATCATCAATTTCAGTGATGGTAGCAGTAGGAGTAGAAGGAGCAGCGGGAGACGTATCACGGGAGATAGGTTTTTGACCATTGGGGATGGTACCTGAAGAGACAAACGTGATTGCTGAAGATTCAGGAGAGCCAGTAAAGCGGCGAACCGTAGCAGTAGCTATTTTCTTCTTATGAAGAAAATCTGCATCGGGGTCAGCGACGACATGCTTGAACGTTCCATTACGAGTCAAAGGCTTCGTAATATCCTTACGAGGAACAGAAATGGAGGTAGGTGGGCCTCGTTTCTGGGAAGAAGAGTTAATATTTGACATTATAGTAGGTTATATTATAAATACGACCTTATAGTGTCCAAATATGGGGCGTTCAACAATTAAGGTGTTTCTTAAATTACAGTATTGGGTTTAGCTGTAATAAGAGAGGGTTCAGAAAAAGTTTGAACAGGAAAGCAATAGAGGATGTTCACAGATGTAGGAATGTCTTGTGAAATCGTCGAAATGGCGGAAAACAAAAGTCTTCAGAACTTGGCGAGTTTTTGTCTGAGGGCTTTGGGAGTTGTACTAAAATGAACAGACGAGTTTGCTTGTTATTTTAATGCGTAGTTGGAGGCGGTTCTAGTATTGCTTGATATTTCGAAAAATAAAAGATTGGTTACACAAAAAAAATTTTTTATAAAATTCTTTAAGCGAAAGAAGGGTGGGGGTTGTAGCTCAGATGAAAGAGGGGTTTTTATTAATTAGAAATTAATTGTAATTATGATGCGCGATCCATAGATATAATGCCTAATTACGAGGACGAGATGAGGAGGAAGTTTATAATTAAGGAGGGAAAGTTAGAAAATGTAAGGGTAATATGAAAAGGGCGGTAATGGCTAAGTCTATTTGGCTGTTTTTGGCAGGAGTCTCTTGCTTATTTAATTCCCGGGGGGGACACCTAAAACTTGCTGAACACATCACGTCTTGCATTGTTCTTCGCTTGACCGCCGAAAAGACAACAGTAAACCACCTCAAAGGGATGGGAGAAGAACTAGCCAGACCAGCTGGCAGCTAGCAGGAGCCCAAACAGGGAAAGTGAGTTGAACGTACGGCGCATTGAGGATTCCTCGTCCGACAAGACAAGCACAGCTAAAACTGATGAAAACCTACTACACAAGTTATAGTTATGATTAAACAATGCGCTTGGCCGGATTCGAACCGGCATACCACCTAAGAGTATTTCATAAACGCAAACGCTATAACCACTTACGACAAGACAGCATGTATGGGGTTGTAGCTCAGATGAAAGAGTGGTTTTTATTAATTAGAAATTAATTGTAATTATGATGGGCTATCCATAGATATAATGCCTAATTACGAGGGCGAGATGAGGAGGAAGTTTATAATTAAGGGGGAAAGTTAGAAAATTTAAGGGTAATATGGAAAGGGCTGTAATGGCTAAGTCTATTTGGCTGTTTTTGGCAGGAGTCTCTTGCTTATTTAATTCCCGGGGGGACACCTAAAACTTGCTGATCATATCACGTCTTGCATTGTTCTTCGCTTGACCGCCGAAAAGACAACAGTAAACCACCTCAAAGGAGGGGAGAAGAACTAGCCAGACCAGCTGGCAGCTAGCAGGAGCCCAAACAGGGAAAGTGAGTTGAACGTACGGCGCATTGAGGATTCCTCGTCCGACAGAACAAGCACAGCTAAAACTGATGAAAACCTACTACACAAGTTATAGTTATGATTAAACAATGCGCTTGGCCGGATTCGAACCGGCATACCACCTAAGAGTAGGGGTTGTAGCTCAGGTGAAAACAATGGGGGTTTTATTTATTGATATTAAGATAGAGGGTATAAAGGGGATTCTAAATATCAAAAAATAATGGAAATAGGTGGACTATCCATAGATATATGTCGATTTCCGAGTACGGGGTGAGATGCATGAAAAAAATAATTTTGTGTAACTAACTGTCAAATTAAAAAAAGGAAAAGAAGGGGTAGAGTAGCGCGAGCTTAATAATTGGTTGGATTGATCTGAGGGAACGGTCAACGGATGGGAACTTTGATAATTACTTACCACCGTGACGTCGCAACAGAAGACAAGCAAACAACGTTCAGCAAGGGTAATTGAACCAAGAGCGTCCAGGATGTGGATCCTCAGGAATGTTTTTGAGAGGGTGACACAAAGTGTCGATTAACCATAATACGGTAAGTAAGACTGGCCAAAAAGGGGGAGGGCGAGATTTTGCGTTGGTGGGCAGAGAAGATAAGGCAAAATCTATACGGTTTACACCGGGAGGAGAGACAGGAAGAGAAGAAATGAGATCGGGATCAATTGCACGACATGTTAAAAAATGGTCTCGTGAGAGTTGGGCACCAAAATCAGCACATGGGCATTCTTCACGTTCCATGGCAGTAAAACGACCTAATCGCCATCTAACCAATCGACTTCGGGCTGAATTATTCATTGGAAGGTACAGGATGGGATCAGGTTTGGTAGTAATTGGACGACAAGCACGTAAAAGTACTTGTGTACCGTTTCGAGCGTGGATTATCCGTTGGGCATCACAATATTCTTGCCAATGGCGACGATAATGATTTCGAAGGAGAATAGGTGATTCATAGATGGGATCCGGAAGAGAGGTATAAAGAACATTGTTTTGGAGGACATCAACAAGTCTTGAGGATTGAAGGGTTTCTTGTAAGAGAACGAGTAAAGAATCTTCGGGTAGATTTTCTATGCGTAATACATTTTTGTAACCAGGACATTGTACCTATGGAGCATGCCAGGGATACAAGTGATGTGTTTAGCAGTAGTGGTTTGTCGACTACCTAGGAACATACCCACCAATTTGTTTTGAAGATTATCCAATTTTTTCATATCACTGGCTGTGAAACGAGAAATTGCTAATCCATATTCAAATTGAGGTCGTATAAAAGTAGTGTAGAGTCGAGCAGAGAGGAGGAGAGAGAAACCATTTCGGTTGACACCAACAGAGTTAAGGAGAGCCATAGTCTGAATAGCACCAGCGGAACGTTTTTGGATATTACCAGCAGCATAAAGGCCTTTTTTATTAAACTCCATACCAAGATATGTAAACTGATCAACAGTTGGCAGATCTTGATCGTACAGAGTGAAACGAAAGTTAGGAGCTGAGGAAGAGAGGAGAGAAGGAGCTTTTAAGATGGCACATTTTGAGGGTGACCATCGATAGCCTAGTTGAAGAGAATGTTGAGCGGCTAAATCAAGCATTTGTTGAACTTCAGAACGTGTACCAAAAATGGCAACGTCGTCAGCGAAAAGAAGAGAATTAATTGGAGTGGGACAAGAATCACCAACACCAAAGACCTCGGTTGTTGAACTAGAGGCAGCGCTACGCAGTACACCAGGAAGAGAGTTAATATACAGAGAGTATAAATGTGGACTTAGCACAGAGCCTTGCAACAAACCAGTATGAGGAATAAATGGATCTGATTTATGATTGGCCAGCAATACAGAAATAGAAACATCATCAAACATATGGATGAGGAGGTTGAGTAGAGGTCGAGGAAAAGAAGAGGAAGAAGCAAGTGAGTTCCAGACAACACGTCGATCGACAGTATCATAGGCTTGCTTGATATCCAGAAAAGCAACAGAAGGAAAGTGGTGATGTACTCGAAAGTAATCATGCATAAGATCATGCAAACATAGGGCTTGGTCCAGTGGACTTCGTTGTTTTCGAAAACCACCTTGAGCATGATCCAGTGGTGGAGAGAATTCAAGGACAGTATCAGAAATCACCATTTCAAACAGCTTACGGAGAACCGAAGTGAGTGAAATAGGACGATAATTGGCAGGATCAGATCGATCACCTTTCTTAAAAATTGGAAAGACAGTAGCTTGGCGCCATAGAGACGGGGTATATGACCATTGGTAACAACTTGAAAGTAAAGTGAAAGGAAAGGAGAGATAAGATCTTTAACAGGTTTTAGCATTTCGGCTTTGAGGTGATCTGGCCTGGTGCTTTTCTGCTAGGGAGATCATTCATTACATAGAAATCATATCGGCGCAAAAAGGAAGTGTCTTCAACGTCGTTGTATTGATTCGGGAAAAGGTGATAGGAGGAGGCGAATATCAGAGGGCAGGCGATAGAACCATTATAACACTGATGATAAATGCTCTGACATTATATCAACAGCTTTAAGTGGACCATCGTGGTGCTGAAAAGGAGGGAGGACTGGTTGGTTGCGGCGTTTTATTCTAGAGATAGTCTTGACTGCTTAGAAAAGTTTTTTCAATTTCTTTTTTAAACTGTTTCCAAGATTCCCTTTAGTTTTTTTGCACCTTTTGACGAAAACAACTTGTTAAGCAGCAACATTTTCAGTCCACCAATGTACTTTGTCAATGCCGATTGAACGACGCCAACGTTTGTAACTAGTCACGGTGTGAAGCAGCATCTTGTAAATCTTGAGTCCAGTACTTT
>NW_026252524.1:0-51417 GCF_025094135.1 Mucor mucedo | reverse complement strand
CCATCGTTGTTGAACTCAACAATACCCGAGGCGACAGACAAGAGTTTTTCCATAGCAACATTCTGAGGTGTGGATATGAATGCAAGCGTATTAGGGGGACCGTTGATATCAACATAAGTATGGTGAAGACCAGGAAGATGCAACTGAAGACGAGATGGAGCATACAGAAGCTACAGCAGGTGTCATGGCAGCCGTAGAGTCCAAGCTCTTGGGAATACGAACCTCGTTGGAGGCGGTATCGATGATAGCCTTGAGGGCCTTGAGGTCAGGATATCCAATAATTAGATCATGAGCTAGTTCACGAACAACATGACAGTGAAGGACCACCGGAAGTTCACCAATGAGCGCAGAAGATTTGATCATTCCCAAGGACGAGTTAGTTTGGTTGTTAGCTGTTGTGAAAGTGATACTCATGGAGCTATCGGGTACCAGTTGTAAGAGATCGGCTACTGAGGAGCGCATAACCGTCACTGATGCACCTGTATCAATTAGAGCAACCACCAAACGTCCACCAAAGTTAACCTTGATCTTGGGTGTAGATGAAGTACATGTTGGTACTGAGATACTATGGATGCCAGGAAACGTGTAAATAGGATCGTCGTCAATTGGAATACAAGCATAACCCTGAGCTGGGTTGGAGATGGCGCTCACGTACTGCACAGTAGAAGATGGTGCTGGTGCTGGCGGTGTGGGAGGTGCTGGTTGATCCTGGTGTTCAACAGCATGGACATTGTTCCTTTTAGCCTTTTCCCGGGGGCATTTCTTCGAGTAATGACCAACGACTCCACAGAAACCACAGATTGGCTGTCCATCTTGAGTCCATCGACGCATAGGATGTTCTTTGCGCTTAGGTTTAAATTGTTGTTGAACTGCATCGACTTCCATGGGTGTGGGTTCGTTCAAAGCAGGAGAGGCCGGTTGCATGGCTAAGAAGTGATCGTTGCCAAGGAACAGGACATTCTCACGAATAGCAGCAGCAGCAGCCAGTGTTTTCCAAGTATCTGCTGGATCGATGATACCGAGAAGGGCGGAACGAAGTTCAGGTCGAAGGTTACTGAAGAAGATGTGTCGAAATACATCGTCGGAGAGGGTGTTATCTTCAGGAAAGTCAGCCACGATAGTCTCAAAATGCATTTTATATTCAGCAACACGGCGTTGTCCTTGTTGAAGCGCTTCCAAACGTCGGCGACACAGAGATTTCTGAACCAGCGGATCGATTCCATAGACGCTTTCTAGTTTAGCTTTAACATCAGCGGCGCTAGAGAGGTCTGCGACACGCATAAGCCAGTCGGTAGCCTCCTGGGGCAAATATTTCAGCATTTGCATGTTGCGAGAGCCGGCGCTACACATACCAAGGGCTTTGGCGGAGAGATGAAATTGCTTGATCCAAGAAGTGATATCTTGGCCTTTGGTATAAGGTGAGACCAGAGCAGTGTTGTTAACCCGTTGTTCAGCTAACAAGGCAGCCAGAGAATTGACTTCTTGGGAGGTTTCAGGTACATTGGGCACAGATGGGTTGGGCGTGGTAAAATCAGACATAGGGTAGGTATGTATGAGAGATAAGTGCGATATAGTTATAGAGCTATAGAGTTATAGAAGTTATAGAAGTTATAGAGTTATAGAAGTTATAGAGTTGTAGGGCGCAGGAAAAGAAGCAGCTACTCCACCATAAAATAAGATTGAAGTCGGTTGTTAAATATAGACCAAGTGACTGGCGAGAAAGTTATTAGAGGGAATTATATATGGAGAATTCCGTTCGCTAAAACTGTTTAACAGACTTTTTGATTGAAAATAAAGATAATGTTTATTGAATGATAATTGATTGATATTTATATGTTTTTACTATGTTGCCGCAGTACTGCGGTTGTACTGCGGTCAAGCTCTAGTGTTGGATAATATACTGCGGTTAAGGGTTATAACACCGATGGGTCAGATGACTTGACTGGTTTTAGAACAGTACCTGATGACCTGTGTATCCACAACAAATTGAGGTAAGCCTAGTTGCTCTGCCACTTTCTTAGAGACAGTGCTAATTGCTGCACCCGTATCTACCAAAACCTCCTGTTCTTGTTCGTAACATTGGATAGGAATCTTGAATCTCCTTCGGCCTCGATTTTCATTCATGTTGTTGCTGGTTTCGTGTGTTGTGTTTTAAGGTAAAGTAAAATTATAAAAAGACTATAGGAGTAGTTTGAGACTGTTTATAAGATTGTCCTTTATTAATAAATGAAATATACGAGTATTTATATAAAAGACTGTCTGCTGTGTTCATATCTCTAGTGCTATCTTGAAGTTATCATTGATTAACCAAAAATGTATACGATTATTACATAGTCACTAATTTAGTCTTGTTCTAATAAATGTTAAGTCTTCTTAACTCTCTTTGCTTTAAACTAAATTTTAAGTATTTCTCAGACGTACTAACTTAGACTTGTGATGTAATATTCTTATAGTTCTTACTCTGACATTTATTGTTAAGCTTATATCACAAATGGTATCAGCATGGATAAACCTTTGTTAGCTCTAATATGGCTATAGCCTTGCTAGGTCACCACATCGTGCATAATCTCTTGAGTTTGTAATAAATGCAAGAAAATATCATCATCCATTTCGACCGGTTGGTTAGATTCATCTTTTTCCGTTAACTCTTGATTGTTCTGTTTAAAAGATTTAACTCGACAATCTCGTCGAAGATGTCCCACCTTGTTACATTTGAAACATGTTCTCGTTTCCCCCGTGCCACTAAAAGCCTTGCCGCGAGATCCACCACCGCCTTGAGATCCACCACCGCCTTGAGATCCACCACCACCTTGAGAGCCACCACCACCTTGAGATCGACCACCGCCATAATATCTACCACCGTTACCCGAAGAGTTACCTTGACCATACCTGTGCTGTTGGTGATCTTGATAATTTTGATCACCTCCACTGTTGGTTACCTGAGACACTTGGGTGCTGTCCGATCCGGAAGAGTAATTGTCGTGATCGAGGCTATATACTTAATATATGACTCTATCTACACTTCTTAAATCTTCCATTTGATAATCCTAAATATAATTCTTATTGGTACTTTATATTAAATACTGATCATTTACTTTATGTACAGGCTTGATCTCATATCATCCTTCATACAAGTATAAGGCATACATTTAAATAATAACATGAATATGAAAACATATGAAGGTTACATCAGCCACGTTGAGGTGCCACAGCTATCTTTAATAAGAACTACATTTTCCCCTGAATGTTGTGCTACAAGACATACACAGTTTAAGAATGAATGTTATTGTTATTGTTATTGACATCTCATTATGGTCTTTCTATATGGGATCATTACATCCGAGTATTATCTGGATAAATCTACCCATAACCGTCATCAGCCCATCTGTGATCAATGTCTGAAATAATGTGTATATAAAGACCCCCTTTTATTTGTTTAATAAAGCTTTAGTTTATTTTTGCAGTTTGATAATTTCACTTTGTTAAATTTCACATTTTATTCTTAATTCGCTATTATCACTCTCGAATTTCTCAGTAATTTGTGATTGGGCCCATGTAGGTATTAGATAATTTAGATTTGGCCAGTGAACGTTCTATTTCCGTAGCGATGTGTATACCGTCGGCCAGAGTTTGAGCACGGTTCATGATGACTGCCTTTTCCAATTCTGGGTGTAATTGATCGTTAAGATAATCCAGTTGGATGTTGGCCTGATAAATACCGGCACGTTGTAACAGTGTAGTAATGCCTGGACCGAATTCTTTCATGGGCTTGTTTCCTTGTTTATAGCTCTTTAACTCATTGAAAGCTGCGAGAGTAGGATCTGTGAAAATTGAGAAATAAAAAGGGAAAAGTAATTGGGAAAATAAAGCAAGTAAAGAAATGAGACTCTACAATCCTTTATTATAAGTTGGAGAGTTTGTCATGATAAAAATAGAGGTCCTTTTTATATTCAATTATTACTTCAAGATTTTTCCTGCGCAGATCGAATTGACTATTTACCCGCAAACTGGGAAATGGTAGAATTAGATTTAGAAATCAGTTACATATGAAACATAGCTTATTGTTATATACAAGGAGCTAGTTGACCCATATCCGGCACTTCTAGAGCATTATAGTTTATCCATTCAATGGCAGGGTCCTTGATTGGATTACTAAAATAAATTTATGAGAAACTAGAAGATTCGGCAGCTACTCGACCAATCCAGGAACGATTATGAAATCGGATCTTAGTTTGACATATGAGGGAGCTGGTACTGTGTCGTACCAATAGGAATGTATTCGCAATATGGTACTTATAATACATAGGTTATATGTATTATAATTGAGTGACAAGATAAGAGTAATTGTATTCGTGGAATTAGGCGTCAAATACGACAGGATCCATTCCTTGTGCATGTTGATGTAAAAATGCTTCCTTCAACTTATTCCAATTTCCCAGTACCGTTGGGTCTAACCCGATTAACCAGTCCATGCTATCACCCGTAAGAACTGCCGTCATCTCCTCCGATTTTTTATCTTCGGTAAACCCCAGATATTTAGCCAGTACTTCATACCTTTGCATCCATTGTTGAGCCTCATGAGCCGATCCTTTTTCAAAAGTAGGAAATTTATGTCGTTTCCGTCTTTCTAAAAAGACCCGTTGTTGGTTCATAGCCTTGTTTTCCTTATTCTCTGGTTTAAGTAATGTGGTTCGCTGCAATTCGTGGTCATTCACGCCACTGTGACATTGAGTGTTGACTTGAGCTCGTTGCAGTTGAGATTCTAAAAGTAGGATTCGTTGTTGCATCAGCTTCAACTCGTCGCTTTCCGTCTTTTCTTGAAGCTTGTGTTTTCCTTGTTCATCCTTGACAATGTGGGGAGGGTTGTAAGCGCCAGTAATCATCAGCTGATAATCATAAGGAAGATCCAGATCTCTACAAACCGAGAGTGTCGGCCATTGAAGTTCATGAACCATTCGGGTCAAGTCCATACCCGGTATAGAATGTAAAAGATACGTAAGTACCTGATTCAATCTAGACCTTTCATTGTTTACCTGGCCATCCAAATTTTTGACAATGCGATGTACCTCGTGAGCTTGGTCTTGCTGTTCAGAGATGAGTATCTGTAAGTGGATACAATCAGCGGGAGCCAAATATTCCAAAGATTTTGCGATAGCCATTGATCTTTGTTGTTTCACCGTTGCTTCCTCCAGAAGTGCTTGTCGGTTCACCTGGACGTACATTGCTAGTTCATCAAATTTCTGTTTAGCCTCCGTAAAGTGTGTCCTGAGAAATTCTCCATCCATCTGAGATCCATCATCCACAATAGACATATCACCGTTGCGAACGTCCGAAAAATCCAAAAAAGGAGTATTGGTATCTGCTGCCTTTTTTGTTTTTGCCGTCTTCTCCTGGATACTCGCAGAGGAATAGTTAGCTGTAGACTTAAAAATTGAAAGATCCACCTCCTCTTTCTTCTTGCCTTTGGGGTCCGAATCAATAGGTTTCATAGTATCCGTAGAAGAGGTTGAACTTGGGGTGTCAGTAGGACCGGGTTGTTCATAGTGTTCGAACTTTTCGAGCTTGCACCGATCTTGCGCCAGTTCGAACGAAGCTCGAACCGAGTTTTTGTACTCGAGTTTGCGCCACTTTTTTTGGGTTCGAGCGAGCTTCGATCGATGCTCGCTCGGCTAAAATGTCGATAGTAGTCACTTTAAAGTTAAGGTCCTTGAAAGACTACCGATGGCATTTCCCCTTGATTTTAATCTTTTCTTCCCTTTACCATTTTTTTTTATTTATGCTCTAATAATTCCAATTAAAATGCTTTGGACTTTTATTTAATTGTACAACCAACAAAAACATTTACCATAGAAAATGAAACAGTGTTGCACACTAGAGTGCATCCGGAGTTCAATAGCAAAATCAATTTTGTGACATTTTGAAGGATTCACCTCCGACTCGTACAAACAATATAAAAGGAAATAGATTTATAGCCAGATCTTAATGTGGGGGAAGGTTTTTTTTTTTAAAAAAAAAAATTTCAGGATATTTATTTATTTTTTGGGGGGGGAGTCTAATTTTTTTTTTGGGGGGGGGAGTCTAAGGATTTTTTTTTTTGGTTTTTTTTTTAATGGAATGAAAGCCATTAAGGAGCAACTAAACAGCACGTCTGTGTGATCGATATTCTTTGGAAAACTTTCTGATAATCTCATCAGCCTCCATGACATCTTTACCCTTGCTATACGCGTCGATATATCTATAGGCACGGTTATAATACCGTCTATTGATTTTAGGACCGTGCACAACCTCATCATTGTCCAAAAACTCATGGATTCTAGACGTCAGAGTATAAAAGGAGTAATCACACATCATTCGTGAATATCTTTTGGCTGCACCCCAATGTCTTTCAATCCAGTTAGTCTCACAGTGATACTTTGGGTATAATGTAAAGAGTTGACCAGCCTCGAACGTCACAGTCTCCAACATATTCTTCTGCGCCAAAAAATCAGGTTGCTGAGAAAGCAAGTACTCAGCACAGCAGCCAGGTCGAACAGCAGGATCATGCACTGTACCAGAAGGGCATACCTTGCGCAGCGAAGCATTCTTGTCCAACAAGCCGCGCTCCCTCAACAAAATGAGCGTGCCTCTGAAGACCTCACGTGCCTACAAAATATAATGAAATCATTGAAATTTAGATTTTCATGTCATGTATTAAGTTCAAATATTTACTCTTGGAAGCCTGTATTGATTCATGAGGTCTTCAAAGGACACTGGTTGCTGCTTTGCCCTTCTGGTAGCAACAATCTTCTTCACGGCTTCCATATTCACCGTCTCGGTCCGGTACATGGGCTGGGCCTTCACTCGACCTTCCTTATCAGTAAAAGTGGTATCCCGAAACCTATACTTATTTGTATCTTTATACTCGGTGACACCGGAACTCATCCTTGAGGCAACAAGAGCATCATCAGCCATGGCTTTGTGGTTAGAGCTCTGGTCAAAGGCAAAGATACCAATACAATCAGGATGTAATTCATTAAAAAGAGGAATTACATCTTTTAATTGATTAGTTAAATCAATGTTCGTCCAATAACCATCGCCGTTACTGTTACCAGGAAGAAAGATAACTCTTGAAGTTATTTCAATACCATTGACGGTACCTCTCATTGTTCCATGGCAAGGACACATAAACGAGCTAACCATAACAGATCTTCCTTGGCCCTTAGGAATGATCATGGATTCGTTCTTCTCACACCAACGAGTGACTTTACAATCATTTGAATAAAATATTGATTCGTCGTGAGTAACTAAAACCATCTTCTTTTCATTTTCCTTCAGGTTAGGTTGAACTGGTTCTGAATTCTCATCGTCGAGTGTATAGGTTTCCATACGTTTGTGCCATTCCATCATTTGTTGGGCCCACTTAATACGATAAGAAATGACGTCCGGCCGTTCATGTCCATCAAAGTAACATTGATCTTTTCCTATGCACATACCACAAAAAAAACATTAAAGTTTAACCATTAGTAACTATTAATTAATTGCATCTTGTATTTACCTGTCTTGTATTCGAACCCCCATGACTTCAGGTAAGTTGACAAAGCATCATTTGACAGAGGATGTACTTCATCATTTACAATCACATCTGCATCAACCTGTACTTCCGTCGTCATGGCCAAGACCTCCGGTAAGACGTGCTGTCTTAAATAAAGTCGAAGAGCCGGGATACTTCTAAATGTGGCTTTCTGGCCACGAATCCACTCCACGCATTTCTCTTTCACAAAAGGATCACTCAGGATTGATCTCCTCTTCGCATGCTTTCCTTGTTGGTGGAGAGGGATACTTCCGGTCTCCAAGTAAAGCCCCAACCAAATACGGGCTACGCGAAAACGGTAAAATTTTGATGGATCGTGCCAGGAGTTGTTGACCGCACGATCTGCTGCATCAGAATACGCTTCACCCGCCAAAAGAAGCACCATCATTTCCTTCACAATCTTGTATTTCAGATACTGAGTGACACCTTCCATATGTTGTTCACCAGTAGATGCATTACAAAGAACCAATTTTGGATCAATGAGTGGCAACATTGTATGGATTTTTTCCAATGTTGCTTCATCAGGGAATCTGGACTTGTATGGCCCCTTTTTCTTCTTCATAATGGGTGCAAGTTTTTTGGTCAACTTGAAAAAATCGGTCAAGGAACGTGTGCCCACAGCGGCTTTCTTCCAAGCAGACTTCTTACGACTGATAGTTTCGCGTGCGTATTCAATTTTACGCGTGTATCTCTGCGCACCAGTGGTCTCACTAGCGTTTTTCCACGAGATGGGCATAACTTCGACATCACCTTGAACATCTTCGGAATGGTGAATTTCAACATCGCTGAACTCTCTCACAGCAGCCTCAGCAGCCTCAGCAGCAAGCATTGCAGCTTTCTCTAACGTTGCAGCTCTAACTTTTTTCCCTTGGTTCATTCTTTTTCTTGATTTAGCCATTGGATATGTTATTGTTTGTTTTGATAGATGATAAAAACTTTGCAAAACGTCAAAAATTAAACTCTCAATCCCAAACCTTAAAAATTATATGATTCAAACTCCTATAGAGTTTCGTATGGAACTTTAATATAATATTACTAATCTTTCAGTCAATTTATCAATTGGCGCAGACTATTATAACATATTCATATATTTACAAATAAACTCTTTTAATTAAAAGAGAATATACTTAATACAAAAATGATGGCAAGTATTTCAAAGATTTTTCCCATATAGCAGCTAAATCTTGCTGCGTTTAAAATATAAAAGATTTGGGGGGACAGTTATTGACACTTAAAAGGGAATTTGCACCTTGTTTGGATATTTCTTGCAATTGGCGTTAACTAATACAAATTTAAAACATATATTATAAGCTACATCTTCAATTAATAAGGATTCTACTTAGTATCAAAATGACGAGGAGCATTTTAAAAAAAAAAATTATTTATATCAGCCATCGGATTGGAGCGGGCTATGTTACAATTGGTCTTGAGCTATGGTAATTTGAAAGACATATTTCTCACCCTTTATGTACTTTTTTTTTGTTGGCGGTGACAAGAACAGATTAAAAGTATTATTTATAATGTATATATCAATTTTAAAAAGATTCTACATAGTATCAAAATCACGGGGAACATTTCAATGTTTTTTTTATTTATATCAGCCATCGGATTGGAGTGGGCTGTGTTACAATTGGTCTTTTGAGTAATGGAAATTTTAAAGACATATTTCTCACCCTTTATGTACTTTTTTTTTGTTGGCGGTAACAAGAACAGATTAAAAGTATTATTTATAATGTATATATCAATTTTAAAAAGATTCTACATAGTATCAAAATCACGGGGAACATTTCAATGTTTTTTTTATTTATATCAGCCATCGGATTGGAGTGGGCTGTGTTACAATTGGTCTTTTGAGTAATGGAAATTTTAAAGACATATTTCTCACCCTTTATGTACTTTTTTTTTGTTGGCGGTGACAAGAACAGATTAGAAGTATTATTTATAATATATATATCAATTTTAAAAAGATTCTACTTAGTATCAAAATCACGGGGAACATTTTGAAGAGTTTCTTCAGCATAAATTTAATCAGATTATGTAACGCTGTGATTCAATTGTTTTAGATTTGATGATCAGTGTCATAAATGTTTGCAAGAAAGGTCATTTGCCTTCTGCTTACTTTAGTATAACGCGCTTAATATTACAGCATAAAAACATAATAAGCAACGAGATTCTTAAATTTCAAAGAATTATAATCAGTACAAAAATGCTAGTGAACATTCTAAAGCCTTTGTCCGTCAATAAGAACATCCGATAAGAGCTCGCTGCGTTTAAACAATTTGTCCTTTCTTAAAAAACCTGAAATGAATAACGGCATTTTTTTATTAATTTTGGGCAAAGAGAATATTAATTACATGTCTAGATTTGTTTGTGAACTTTATCATCTAAGTACATGGCCAGCTTAAGTATGCCTGCTGGCGGTAATTAGATTTTTGGCGGCAGATGCTTTAGTTTAAATGTCAGAAACGGTGAATTAAATATCCGGAGCAATCCTATTGGCTAAAATAAAAAAATTTGTTCAAATTTTGGCTGTATGTGACAAGTTGAAGCCCCCCCACCTAAAATCACTTTGTAAAAATGGGGATTCGGCTTGCTTTTCTCACAAAAAAATTGTGTAGAACTGTTTTAACTATCATTTAAAACGTATAATAGTGAGCAAAAAAAAATTTAATAATGAAAAAAAAGGGTTGGATTGATTCGAAAGTACCTCCCTGCTTAAAAAAAAAATTTTACTATTGAACTCCGGATGCACTCTATACCCAACTAAGCCAATTCTTTACAGCAACCATAGTAACATGACGTAGCAGAATTAATTTAAACTTTCATGTTCACAAATCCAAATGTTTTATAATTATAGATGCAGTAATAGTTTGATTTAATTATCCGAATTTGGTGTTAAGGCTGGTGAAAAAAAAACATTTCTTTTTCTTTTTCCAACTTCTATTTCAATAAATAACAATTTTATTATCATAATTTTCTGTAATTAACATCACTTTGACGTGCACTTTGTGTAATAAAAAGGGCGAGCGAGTTCGAGCTATCGTATTCGCAACCGAGCCGAGCTTAAGAAACTTCGAGCGAGCTCGAGCTGTAAAAAATTGCATCCGAGCGAGCTTCGACTGGAACACGATCGAAGCTCGCTCGAGAGTTTCGATCTTCATTCCGAACACTAGTTGTTCATCAGTAATTTTGGCCATTTTAGCTACTCCACCAATGTAATATTAAGACGTTCGGTAATTGAATAGAGTTTAGAGATAATAAAAGTAAGATCCTTTATTTAATAATGATTGTTTGGAGTATTTATAGTTTAGGGATAATTGCTGCGGATGGGATAAGTATATGTGTTAGTGTAATTCAGGATAAGTATAAAGTGCTGCGGTCTTGACGACGCAGCCGTTAGATAGTGATACGAGAGTGAGAGTGGCTTGACTGGATATTCGGAGTTTAGAGTATTACAAAAAAAATTGGTAAATTTGTGACTGTTTTTTACAATTCCTAATTCCTATTATTTTTATATATTAATTGTTAGATGGTAATGATTTATAATTGTGATAAGCTGTTACTGTGCTTATCACTATCTTATGCTTGAGAAACTATATTCTGTGTATGTTACACAGAAAAATGGCTGTCTATCTTTTATGATTACAGCAGGTATATTTGGATTTGAAGATACTCTGTGAGGTAGCACAGAGTTTTCTTTTTCTGTTTCCTTATTATAGAAATTATGTCCCTGTCTATGACTAATGGTAAAATGGTGATAAGGATATTTTACTGTCATATCCGTATCTCAAATGGTATTATGTATTTCATTGGTTGTATGCTTTGTTATGCAATTGTGTATATTTATTATTGGCTGTAGCCGTTATTATTTATGTAGTTTATGTAGTTATATATTCAAAGCCATTAACGCGCACCCGGTAATATTTCCTTTTTGGGATATTCACACCCGGTATACGACTCTAGCAGCCGAGACTTAAATATTTGGGTGTGGATATTTTTTTTCCACACCCGTAGCATTTCCACACCCATGATTTTTCCACACCCGTATTTTTTTAGCGCTGATTGCACGCCCATATACACTTGAATTTTGTATCCGAGACAAACAATGTACACCGAAAAGCTTTAAATATTAGAAATTAAGTGGTAGAAAAGTGCTTGTCTTTTTTTTTTCTGCTTTGGGAATCAAAGTAGATGGATGTCTGGCTGACTGGGAATCGAAAAGTCTTAAGAATTAAGTGGGCGTCTGACTAACTGGGAATCGAAAAATCATAAAATTTAAGTGGGCTTTTGACTGGGAATCGAAAAGTCTTACAAATTAAGTGGAAATCAACTTAATAAAAAAAAAGATATAATGTAGTTTTTATTCTGTATTTGAAGTTGGGGAAGGAACTAAAGGTTCACCCAAGTGGCTAAGAAAAGAAATACAATTTGATCTGACACTGGCGTATATGTAATCATTCGCAGCAAAACAACGGTGAAGAAGTTTCATAGTCAGCTTAGACATTATGATTCTACGGCATGTTCCAAGGTTGCTACTTTTTGTGAAAAGGAATTTTTTTAATTCATCTTTGTGCTTTTCGTTTGATTCCCCTAAATCTAATGTCTCAGGCATATCTTCCACATCAATACCGACAAGCATTGGTACTGTGATAGTTGAGGATAGAGATAGATAAAGAAAAACAATAAAATACTTTGAGACTGCTTATAAGTTTTATTCAGTAAAAGTAGATTCAAAGATTCCGAGGGTTCTATTCTAACTATCAGTTTGCATATTTATATATGTTAAGAGAAATCGGATTATGAATTTAGTTTGATAGATAAGTTACACAGCACTAAAATAGTGCTTGTAGTTGGATATGATATAATGTATAAGAAATTAGTTCGTGTTGTGATGTAATAACGTATGGGGTGATGAAGTGAGATTTAATTTTAATATTGTTTTATGGTGTGATTAGTAACAACAGTAGGTGGATCACCACATTATCCCCACCCAGGTATTGACTAATACCGACAAAATTATGAAGATCTTTTAATTGTTCTTTATTTAGAGTTTTGACGATCATTCTTATTTTTAGTCGATTTATTTTTCTTTACCGGGCGAGAGCTTACTTTGTGATTTAAATCCTTCATCTCATTCAACTTACGTTTATTGGCTTTATTAATGGCTTTGATACTCTCAGGGGCTTCACCTATTCTTCTGTAATAATCAGAGATGAACTTTGGATCAGTAAAGTTTTCCTCAGGTTCCCAAGTATCATCAGCTTCATTGTAACCTAACCATCTGCATCTATATTGCAGCTTATTATTATCATCTCTACGATGTCCTATTATGGCTTCCACTTCGAAGTATTGTTCCTGAGGGATAATTTTATCGGAGACAATTTTTAGGTTTGAAGGTGGAAAGTTCCTAGGCTCAATAAATCCTTTTTCATTTCTTAATACATATGTGCCAGCAGAAGTTTTTCTTACAACAGTGTAATATCCTTCATAGTTAGGATATAGCTTATTTTGCTTTTCTTGAATTAAGATCATTACTGTTGCACCAACTGGAATGTCAATTAACTTGTGGCTTGCATCAAACTTTTCCTTTTGTTTATCAGTGACTTTCTTTGTCTGCCCATAGATTGCAGGGTACACTATTTCTCTCATGAGTTTTATTTTGTTATGTAATTCCTTATTTGTTCTTTCCGTGGTTATTTTATCCGTTTCCTTTTTATAATCTGTAAAGTCATTTGTATTCCTTCCGAACATTAACAAGAATGGTGTACTTTTAGTTCGACTGTTATACTTGCAATTTAATTCCAACTGTGTAGACGCGACCATTATATCCCAGTCAGCAATATTTCCATTTATTTTCTTTTTTATGGTTTTCACAGCGGATTGCACAGCTCTTTCAGTAGCTCCATTAGATCTTGGATGATACTGCGAGATCAAAGCATGGTCAAACCCAATATTGCTTTTTATGCATGACATACACCTATTGACGAATTCGGTAGCCTTATCGCTTTGCAATTTTCTAAATGGGCCGAAGGTGCAGATTACTTCCAACACAACACTTGCAACAACCGCTGCCGTCTTATCAGGTATAGCTCTTAACACATAATATTTGGTTGCTATATCTATCATGACTAACAGATAATGATTGCCTCTTCTAGATGTTACAAATGGACCAGCCAAATCAATTCCCCAACTGTCGCCAGGAAGAGCAGCTAATACAGGTCTTAATGGATTGTAACCTTTTCGTGCTATATTGTGTCGTTGACATGGAACACATGCCTTAATTAACTCATTTGCATCCTTCTTTAAATTAGACCAAAAAATGCCTTTACGTTTTAATGCATGTAATACGGCTTCGACTCCGAAATGTCCTTTAACGTGCTCAAGTTTTAATAGTTCGTCACGCTCTTGTTGAGTAGGAGGAGTGAAGTATTCACCACTGGTTTCGCTAGGTAATGGTTCCATAATTGCTGCTCTATTTCGCATGATGAATTTATCCCCACCCAGTTCATTAGATAGTGCATAATCGTCCTCAAAGAGTCTGGATAACGTGTCGGGTAAGACATTGGATATACCAGGCAAATGAACGATGTCAAAATCATACTGTAAGATGGTATCCATCCATGAGATCATCATGAGATTGGCAATTTTTTGTGTATGGAGATAGGTTAAAGCTTTATGATCAGTGTATAAGGTAAATTTAGATCCGTAGACATACTTATGAAATTTCTTTAACGAGAATACTAATGCGAGTAATTCTCTTTTCGTAGCTGAATATTTACGCTCACTTTTAGATAAACTCTTTGCGACGAATGAAATAAATTTCTTTGTACCATTAATTTCTTGATACAAAACTGCACCAATACCAGATAGAGAGGCATCACAACTTATAGAGAAGGGAGCATTCATGTCGGGAAAGGCTAATACAGTATCGCTTATAAGCGCTTTTTTCAAATTGTCAAAAGCTTTCTGATGGTTATCATTCCATAATTTATCAAGTGATTTTTCATTTCGTAAGGAGTCAAGTGGAGACATTATAGCAGAAACATTGGGGATGAAGGATCTGAAATAATTTATGAGACCACAATAACGCATGATATCTTTTCCAATTTTGGGTTGAGGGAATTCCAACACGTTTACAAGTTTACGTCTGTCAACGCTGACACCAGAAGGAGTTACACGAAATCCCAAAAGATAAATTTCCTTTTGAAAGAAACATCACTTATCAGGATTCAACTTCAGGTTTACTTCAGTTAATCGTTTTATCAGCATATTTAGATGTTCTTTATGTTCTTCAATGGATTTACTCGCACAAACAATATCGTCAACGAAATATCGAACACAAGGTAAACCTTCTAATACGATACTCATTGTTCTCTGAAATTGTGAGCTAACATGACGAATGCCAAAAACAGTGCCTATAGGTTGATATTGAACACCACGCCAAGTAAAGCTTAATTTATGTGCATCTTCAGGATTTAACTTTAACGAGTTAAAAGCAGACTTAAGATCCAAGGTTGAATAGACAGTTGCACCCTTTAAATCCTCAAGAAGCTCACTGATAATAGGTAAGGGCATACGGTCAATAGATTTTAACAAACAATTAATATGTCTGGGATCATGACAGACGCGATATTCTTTTACTTGTCCCTTAGCATCAGTCTTCTTGACTACAGTTAGCGGAGTATTCCATTCTGTATTAGCAGGGGCAATTTTAGTAATACCATTATCGAGCCATTCCTTTACTTGGTCATCTACAATGCTTTCCATCTTAAGAGGGACTGGATAAGGCTTTCTATACGCGGTTACATTAGGTGGAGTATCCAAGGATACAACACTTTCAGGTATAGTGCAGAATGAACCTTTAGGAATTGCTTGATTGGCTTTAATAGCAGGTTGAATGTAATCTAACGCTTCTTTGTATTCATTAGGAGGACAGGCTGGACAATTTTCCTTTAATTTGTTTTCAGCTTCAATTGATTCAAGAAGTTCACTCGTATTGTTATAACGCTTGTCAGCTTCAATAACGGCTTCTTGGGAATCATGATCATCATACGAGGTAGGAAGACCATAAATTCCGATTCCAAATAATGACATACAATCAGTACCAATACTAAATTGATAACTGTTATTTTCAGGAGCAAGATTCATAACCTCAAAGACACGTTTTATAGTTTTATTATTACAACCAACGCTTAATTCACAAGTACCAATCCTTTTTACAAAAGTATTCTTATCCGCAGACCGAATGAAGTAATTATAAAAATTATGCTTATTTAATTGGTCTTTACTAACATGATTTATAAACTTTATTTTAATATTATTTTTTCTACAGAACTCATAGTCCACCGAACTAAAATTTGCGCCGCAATCAAATAAGGAGAACGTTCTAATAGAATTATCGATAGTAATAGGAAAGGTAATAGTATCAGTATCAATGTTTTTAAAATCTCTTGTTACATCTTTTATATTTGCAGACTTACAATCAAGAGCTAAACGCGCCATTGACACATTATGGTCCATATTCTCATCTTCATCAACAGACGAGGAAGGCTCACCACCTCTCATTGCCATTCTTGACACCTTATTCCTTTGAGCTTGCTTAAACTCTTCACAGCGGTGACCATAGAACCAGGTCTTACCACAAAAGGAACAAGGTTTCTTACCAGAAGAGGACGAGGTAAAAGGTCTCTTAGGGCCCTCACAAGCAACAAAATTATTTTTTTAAAGATCCCGATTAAGGACTTTTTTTTTTTTTTTTTTTTTTTTTTTTTTGTGAAAGGTTACTTCAGACTTCCAAAAGAGAGCTTTTTCCAAAATCCATGACGTTGCTTTTTAATGACCCTTTTTGAACGATTAAAAAATAAAGTTCAATCAAAATGCTATCCTATCTGTTATTATTTTTCTCGGACTTTTTTTTTCGCCCTTTTTCCTACATACTTTTTATTTTTAGAAAAACCAAAATGAACCCATCCCAAATTGTTACTGTAATTTCTGAATTGCAACAAGTTTTATTTAGACTCGACGAAGAAGCTGAGAGTATGGACGACGATATCCAAATGATTATGGAATCAGACAATACTGCACTTTACCGACAACAACGTCTCCAGTACAGTTTTATTGCAAACGATTACCGCAACCAATACGGTGTTGCAATTACCAGTTTGCCAATGTTTTTTTCGGGTGAATATGTTGAAAGAACGAGAACAGTTATCGACGCCGACGGTAGAAGGGAAACTCGTAGATATCACTTCTGGAGTTTGGAACACCCCTTCCTCAATGACGATGACGAAAATCAAGTAAATAGTTATCGTGCAACTTACCGAATGGGCAAAGACGCTTTTGAGAATTTGGTGAATGAATTGTCCAACCACGAAGAGTTTAATTTTGTTGCTCCCAATGCTATTCCTGTCTACATTCAGGTCGCAACGGCCTTATTTCGCTTGGCTAATTGCCATGTCGGATACCGTCAAGCGTACATGCTTTTAGGTGTTTCCTATGGTAGTTATAATAACTTCACCAGAAGGACACTTAAGGCAATCAAGGGAAGGCTTGGTCACTTGTTGGCTTGGCCTACTGATCCTGAAGCGGCTAGAGCTGTAGCTCACGGTTTTGGGAGTGATAATGGACAGCGACTAAACGGTGTTATCGGTGCTGTAGATGGAAAAAACTTTACGATCCACAAGCCTTCCCCAGACGAATTTGGTGCTATGTTTCGTGATCGTAAGAATGACTACTCTGTTAAGTTAACGGCTGTTTGTGACTCTAACATGAGATTCACATATATCTCGGTAGGCGACTCAGGTACCGTAACTATGGATTAACGGATTTAAAATCAAAACTAAACACAATACTTATTCTTAGGAAGAACTCACGATGCTGCTGCTTTCAGATCCAGTGACATATATTACGATATTCTTGAAAATCCTGAAACGTTCTTTCCAGACAATACGTTTATCATCGGTGACTCTGCGTACCCTTTGGGGCCTAATCTCATCACGCCATTTCCTGAAAGTCAATGCATAACGGATTCAAGAAAACGTACGTTTAATTTCGTTCATTCTGCGACAAGAATGGCGATTGAAAAAGCATTCGGTGTCTTGGTTGCTCGTTGGAGATTCGCTAGCAAGTACATTTATGTCTACGATCAAATGGATGTAAACGAAATTATTACGGCGTGCTGTATACTACACAACTTTTGCATTGATCTTCGAGACCCTGGATTTACAGACGATAGTCCGATGGAAGGTCGTGGTGCTGCCAATGTAGAAAATGAATCGTCTCAAAATGTAAATGGAAGTACTAGAAGAGTAAATGTATTTAATGAATTGATGACACATAGAACTGAAGGTGTTAGAAACTTTACTGGATAAGTAGAAAAAAAAATTTATAAAAAAAAAAACTTAATTGTTATTAACTGAAGGATCAGCGGCAGGAGGGGAATTGTTAGGAGGGGGAGGGGGAGAAGAAGCAGACGTGGGAGAAGGGGTGGAAGTGGGAGAAGGAACGGAAGTGGGCGAAGGAGCAGGCGTTGGAGAAGGAGCGGGACGAGGGAGAGAAGAAGCAAACAAATCCACCATGCGGTTTATGGCCAAGCTTGCATCTCTTTGCCATCCAGAATTTTGACGTCTCAAAACCATTGTCTCACGCAAGATATCCCGGTCAAAGACATCTCTATCAATGGTATGGGCATACACACGGTCCATATGTGCCACATCGACAGCCCTACGCTCGTTGGCAATTTCACGGTCTCGTGCTCTTTCCTCTCGGTTTTGGTCTTCCAAAGCCTCCAAATGACCAGCCATGAACCATGTTGAGGCATTGACATAACGAGGACGTTGGGTAGGTCTTCTACCTTCTTCTTCTTGATCATCATCATCATCAACACCGGCACGACCTCGTCTTCCAGCAGGAAAATTACCTCCACCAAGGCTATAATGTTTCGCCTGATTCGTCCATTTGGACGAATTTTTAGTAAGTGTTTACCCACTTACCCAAAAAAAACGAATTGGGTAAATTTACCCATTTACTCGTTTGGACGAATTTTTTAGTAAGTGTTTACCCATTTACTCAAAAAAAACGAATTGGGTAAATTTACCCATTTACTCGTTTGGACGAATTTTTTAGTAAGTGTTTACCCATTTACCCAAAAAAAAACGAATTGGGTAAATTTACCCATTTACTCGTTTAGACGAATTTATAGTAAGCGTTTACCCATTTACCCAAAAAATAATAAATAAAAACAAAAAAAAAAACCTCTCCCTTTCAGCCTTCAGCCAAATGAAAAACTTTCGTTTATATATATTGAATCATTTAATACATTCATTCGTTTGAAAAAATTGGTTTGCAGTTTTAAAAGTTGATTATATATTTTATTTAAAAGAATGAAATTAAGATTTATTTATATCTTGATACTTAAGGACAAATTGCTATATAGAAGGATTACTACTTAAATGAGCTAAAAAGTAAACGGTACATGGCATAACATGAAGGCATTGATTATTTTGTATAGGAAGCAACGTATAATCTAAAAACAAGGGGGATAACCAAAGTTTTCTAAATGAATATTAGGTTAGTTTATGATAAGAAGACTCAAAATTGATACGCACTAATTCCTTTTCTAAAGAGAGTAGCCGCCACAACGGTAAAAACAGGAAGCATAAGTCTGAAGAGATAATTAGAGAAATGAAAAGCCATAAACGAAAAACACTTACTTATAGCACTGGCGTAGTACATTGTAAGCACGGCCTTTATACACCTGTCTATGCTGATTTAAAAGAGAGATAAGTAAAGGGATGGACTTCAGAGATGGAATGGTGAGTTCACCAGAGTGTAATTGCAAAAGAAGTAAGCCCAGACGTTTATTCAGTTACATGGTTACGAGAAACAAGAACGAATAAAAGTAATTTTTTTTTTAAAAAAAAACTGATTTATTGAGGTAAAAAGAAAAAAAATAGATATTAAAAAAGAAAAAAGGAAAAAGGAAAATGAAAAAGAAAAGGAAAAAGGAAAATGAAAAAGAAAAGGAAAAAAAAAAAGACTCCGTTTATATGTACTTTTTAGAGGTTGGTGTTACGACGGAGGGATGACTGGAGGCAGATAATTTTTTTTGTATACGCGGCTTCTTGACAACAGGACACTATGACAAATACTCGTCTGCTTCAGGTAAATGGAATGAATGAGTAATTTTAAGTTGATCTCAATTTTTATTCACCCAATCTGGGTAAGTATCCGCCCATAGACGAATGCTCGTCTGCTGCAGGTAAATGAAACGAGTAAAGTAATTTTTATTTACCCAATGTGAGTAAGTACTCGCTCATAGACGAATACTCGTCTGCTGCAGGTAAATGGAATGAGTAAAGTAATTTTTATTTACCCAATGTGAGTAAGTACTCGCCCGTAGACGAATGCTCGTCTGCTGCAGGTAAATGGAACGGATGAAATAACTTTTATTTACTCAATGTGAGTAAGTACTCGCCCGTAGACGAATGCTCGTCTGCTGCAGGTAAATGGAACGGATGAAATAACTTTTATTTACTCAATGTGAGTAAGTACTCGCTCATAGACAAATACTCGTCTGCTGCAGGTAAATGAAATGAGTAAAGTAATTTTTATTTACCCAATGTGAGTAAGTACTCGCTCATAGACGAATACTCGTCTGCTGCAGGTAAATGGAACGAATAAAAAAGCTTAAATTTTTGTGCAACCTTTATATTTTACTCAAAATGAACGAACAGTTACCCCTGGACGAATATTTACCCTTTTTGAGTAAATGAAGTAATTTTATTTTTTGTGTACCATTGTTTATTTACCCAAAATGAGCGGATACTCGCTCACGGACGACTATTCGCTCAGATTTGAACGAATGCTTACCCCCAGACGACTATTCGCCCATTCGTCCGCATTTACTCTGTTAAAGTAAGTTTTTTTAGCCTAGGTGCTCGGCTATCCACAGTTTCTCCTGAATGGGAACTGTACGAAACAGGTGGATTCATCGTTGGCATTCTTGATGTTACCTGCTCCATCAAATCGTGAAATTCCCAATAAGGAAGAGGAGCACTTCCAGTAGCATTGGCAGCATCTCTTCTGGTTCGATATGTACTGCAAAGGCTGTTCCACCTGGTCTTCATAGCTGCAATGTCTCTTCTACCGTTGATGGCGCCATTGGCATTGAAAGCATCCTCTGTTGCTTTGGTCAGACTTAACTTTGCTTGAGGTGTACGAGTAACACCGACTTTTACAATGTACTCAGGGAACAACTCGATCAAAACATGTGTGCTCGCAGAATCCCAATTGAGATTGGTGTTGACCTGAGGAGAAGGCTCATCAACAGGATTATTCTCAGCAGAAGGAGCAGAAGATGAAGGCTCAGAAGAACCGGCTGAACTAGGTCCAGAAGAAGCGGATGGCATTGATCCAGTTGCAGGAACGGATCCAGCGGCTGCAGAAGACTGGGCAGTGGGAACAGATCCATTAGTAGGAACAGGTCCAGAAGAAGAAGTGGTTTCAGCAGAGGGTTCGTTTGCAGATCCAGATGGTACAGCAGAAGGACCAGCAGAAGGACCAACAGAAGGACCAACAGAAGGACCAACAGAAGGACCAACAGAAGGACCAACAGAAGGACCAACAGAAGGCTCGGTAGAAGGCTCAGTTGAAGGAGCAGGAGCAGGAGCAGCAGCAGGAGCAGGAGCAGGTACGTTTACTCTAGGTCTTCCTCTTACAGCAGGAGTGGTAGGGTTGTAGCCATTGACGAAGTTGATGCTGGTGTAGTTATGGAAAGTCATTTTGTTTTTTTTTAGATAAAATTGGATAATGGAATTGGTGAAGAAAAATGAAGAGGATCACAAAAAAAAAACCTTTTATCAAAAAAAAAACAACAATAAAAACAAAAACATTTGTGAGTTCAGTAGCCCAATTTGGCTGATTTTTCATCTGATAGAAGGATTCTGGGGTCGTTGGATTTTAATCCTTTATTGGGATATTTCGAAAATTTTGGCACTGAAGAAAATCCGATGTTATTGCTAATCGTCTATATATATCCATTTAATTTTTTATTCATCTATTTGGCAAAATTGTAACCTTTCACAAAAAAAAAAAAAAAAAAAAAAAAAAAATAATAAAGTCCTTAATCGGGATCTTTAAAAAAATAATTTTGTTGCTTGTGAGGGCCCTTAGATCCCGAAGAATCTTTATTAGAGCCGAAGTGGCTGGAACTGCGTTTCTTGTTGAAACGCTCATTGTCCTTATTGCCATACGTAGACGAGGAGGAACCAACCACAGAGTAGCTACCAGAGGAGCCGGAAGAAAGGTAATCGGAGTCAGAGGCAACAACCAATTGGATCATGTCCTCCAGTTTACAAGGTAATTTCGTACCATACTGAGAGGAAATAGCACCAGACGTTTTCTCCCTCACTTGCTCTCTCAAAGAACAGTAGAACATCAGTACCAGTTGGACACCATCCTTCATATCCGCTTGTCGACGTAATTTTTGAAAACGAGCACCATATGCACGACAAGATTCATTTGGGGCTTGACGCAAACGATTGACATTAATCTTCAATAAGAACTTTCGGTAAGGGGTATCAAAATGATCAAGGATCATTGTTTCAGCTTGCTTCCAGGTGAGATCCTTGTTGTCCAGATTTTCGAGAAACCAGCTGCGATCATCCTTGTTAAGACTCATGGGTAGGAGTCGTTCCCAGTGAGCGTTCAAATCTAAAGCATGGGCCTTAAGAACAATACGAAACTGATCACAGAAGTCGTACACAGAGTCAAAAGACTCAGAGTTGGGTCTCTCCAATGGTGTAGATGTCAATTGCAGAAAAGGGAGATCCTTGGGGACACGAGAGGCATTCTTGTCATCTTGGACCTTGGTTGGAGACTTGATTCTTTGATATGCTGTCAAAGCATTCTTGGCATCCGTGTAAGAATTCAAGACCGAAAGATAATCCTGGTAGGAGGCCTTGGTGTCAGGACTGGCCTCATCCAAAAGTTGGTTTGACAGGTAAGCAGCATATGCTTGATTGCATTTTTCTTCTAACTTGACCAGGTTGTCATTGGCAGACTTTAGGATGGCCTTAGGGTCCAGAGCAACAGGAGCAGGTGCAGCAGGAGCAGTATCCTGATGAGGAGTACTATCAGTGTCTTCCTCCATGGGTTCAGGGTTCACCATAGGATTGGCATTCTCAGAGAAAGAGAGAGGAGAAGAACCAGCGAAAGAAGGAAGAGGAGAACCAGCAGAGTTGTTTGACATGTGTTGTGTTTAGAGGTAAGTAAAAATTATAAGGCAGTTTATGAATAATTTGAGACTGTTTATAAGATTGTCTTTATTATGAAATAAAATGAGCAAGTATTTATATAAAAAAGACTATCTGCTGTACCACTATCTTTAGTGTATCTTTGAAGTTGTTATCATTTTCCCAGTGTGTATCCTGTTACCTTTAACTGCTTATTTTGTAAATATGTTACACTTGGAATTACTGTCATCTTAGACACATTGTACTTCCATATCTTTAGTAAGCCTTTGTCACTGTGTTCTTGTAACCTTGTGATATGATAGTACTAACTATCTATATTGGGTAATTGATTCCTTAATCATTCTTAATGTATTGATGTCATAGATATGGATTTATTTAATGTAGCAACAATATAGCAGATCACCACAACATGTTTGCAAAATTCAAAGTAAAAAATGTGATAGTTGAGGATAGAGATAGATAAAGAAAAACAATAAAATACTTTGAGACTGCTTATAAGTTTTATTCAGTAAAAGTAGATTCAAAGATTCCGAGGGTTCTATTCTAACTATCAGTTTGCATATTTATATATGTTAAGAGAAATCGGATTATGAATTTAGTTTGATAGATAAGTTACACGGCACTAAAATAGTGCTTGTAGTTGGATATGATATAATGTATAAGAAATTAGTTCGTGTTGTGATGTAATAACGTATGGGGTGATGAAGTGAGATTTAATTTTAATATTGTTTTATGGTGTGATTAGTAACAACAGTAGGTGGATCACCACAGGTACGACACACTCTTTGCATCGTAATCTTTCTTGATGTTGGAAGGGAAAACTAAGTGAAGAAAATCTAATATAATTGTGATAGTGGCAATACGGCTACGGTACGTATCAGGTACGTCTGTATAACGGATAATAAGCTTATATTGCACTTCCATGTCCTCATAATAATTAGTGAAATGGAATTTGCGGGAATCTCTGATCATTTTTAAATTATCGCCTGACAATTTGGAAAGCTCCTCGTCAAAATCCACAAAGAGTGTATCCAATATATGAGCACGCGTAATTGTTACTGCTTTATTCAACATCTTTTGGCGGTAGTATCTCTGATTACGAAGCTGAGTTGCTGTCATAGAATCTGAATCTTGATTCGCCAACGTTTTTTCGATTTTCTTCTTTTCGTAATATCTGAGGTTGGCATTACGACGTCTACCTTTGTAGCAACGCCCCTTGATGGTTTCTACCTGCGTCCTATGTTGTTTAGCCAAATGTTTGTTAAGATTAGCTTTGTTGCTGAAAGTAACGGGACAATCAGGGCATTTAAGCTGCCCAGGATCAAAGTCGTCTTGATGCATTTTTATCGCCAAACGAGACTTTAATTCCTCGGTTTTTGCTGCACTTTTTGCCACAGCGACCTTATCTCTTTCACGTTTTTCAGGAGTTCTCTTGTCTACTCTTGGGGGTAAATAAAAAAACGTTTGGGCTGATAGAGCTGATGTTATCGGACATAGTTAAAAATATGATGTAAGTATCAATGATTAATAAAGTTAAAAAGCGAAGAAGGTTCATTCATTACCGGGATCGCTTCTTTGTAATTACTGCGGATGCTTAATTAGGTGACTATTGAAAGATCTCGAAATGGACGCCATCAGTACAATTATAATTGTACTGGGATTTAATGTCCTATGAATATTGATGAGTGAAGATTATGCATATCAAGTCTTTATACGTCCTGAATACGATTGATGAAAAAGAAATCGGGATAAACGTTTTTAACCTGTCGAATACATGTTGTGTTTTAAGGTAAGGTTTTAAATTATAAAAAGACTATAGAAGTAGTTTGAGACTGTTTATAAGATTGTCCTTTATTAATAAATGAAATATACGAGTATTTATATAAAAGACTGTCTGCTGTGTTCATATCTCTAGTGCTATCTTGAAGTTATCATTGATTAACCAAAAATGTATACGATTATTACATAGTCACTAATTTAGTCTTGTTCTAATAAATGTTAAGTCTTCTTAACTCTCTTTGCTTTAAACTAAATTTTAAGTATTTCTCAGACGTACTAAATTAGACTTGTGATGTAATATCCTTATAGTTCTTACTATGACATTTATTGTTAAGCTTATATCACAAATGGTATCAGCATGGATAAACCTTTGTTAGCTCTAATATGGCTATAGCCTTGCTAGGTCACCACAATACAAATTAACATTGTAATGTCATACTATTAACACCAACAAGAAAAAAATGATCACATTGGTGATTTCATTCTGTAGCTCTAGCCCAATTGTGAAAACGGCTATAAGAGTGCATTGAAATTTTTATTTGTCATCAGATACAGCTATGATAAAAGCATCTTCCGGGATACCAATTGTTCTTTCTTTATGTTTTGGGAACTGGCCCCATTTGTTCCAGTACGTCTTGAACATCTCCAAGTACTTGGAATGCTTTCGGTAGCAATCCACTACAACCGGCCAGTTTTTACACGTATGTTTCATCTTAAGACTAATCCAGTGACAGTTTTTGACGTTTTGCAAAACGAGAGGAGAGGGAGGCTTAATGCTGGTGTTTTTTGGAAGAGCAAGCGGGAGGAAAGTCAAAGCTTCGTTATCTCCACAAAGAAAAACCACCACTGGAATCCCATACGCATCGGCCACAACTTGGACATACTCAGGAGTGGTAAATCAGTCTTCATATTCAGCATCGCCATCACCATCCACCCAGTTGGTACCGCTCGTGATCAACCTCTCCAGATCACGTTCTTTATCAAAGTCCAACAAGGACCAGTAGCTTTCCTTATTGGCATGAAAGGCCTTCAGCATTTTTTCTTTGACAACAGTAAAGTTGTCCTGGTTGCCTTCGAAAAAATTAGCTGCAGCTCTCCATCCACACCATCCGTCTCCCTTTGGATTAAATATATCCAATAAATGTTCTTTTTGTACATCATTATGCAAATCGGCTTTAAGCTCACCGATACTACATTCAGCTATTTTACGAGCCTTCGTAGGAGGCAAGTACAAAGATTTTTTATCAGATTTAAAATCTGTTGACGTGCGAGACTTTTTAGGAGGCAAGTACAGACCTATAATAAAAACAGAGTTGATAAGGTTATTAACAAATAAAGCTACATGTATGTAATTAATCTTATAGCGGAATCTGCCTTTCTCTTCCCAAATCTTTCAACCTTCAAACCTTCAGTGCTCTTTTCTGCTTTCGAAAAAATATACTACGAAAATACAGACTTGTTAATTTTACAAAATACTAAATTAATTTACTGACACTTCTTACCTTTGCCGTCATAATTTTGGAAGCTCTTTGATTACTTCTTGAGACGGCAAAGTCTTTTCTCATACTCGAAAGCCGGAACAAATTCTTCTTTCTTATAGTTGTTCTAACTTTCTTAGACAAAGGAAGGGACATTTCCTTGACATATATGTCGTCCCCACTTGTTATGTCCTCCAACTCGGCAGTTGTTCTTCTAACCAAGTCAGAAAGCTTCTCCACCTGCTGGTCGGTGCAGCAATCTCTAAACTTGCTTTCAAGTTTTTTGAGAAGCACCATCCATTCCAAAGGTGCTTCTTCTTCTTCAGATTCACCATCCAAACATCCGGCGTCTACTGCATTCTTGGAAGGTATAATCCAACGTTTGTCAAACATGCTTGGAATGAGAGTACCATTTTTCAGACACTCCTTGATAGCGTGAGGGCAAGGTAGGCCGAAAAAACGTTTTGTGGTACAAGCACAGGTCAAACTGAGATCGGAAATCTCCAAAGCGTTCAATGATTCATGGACCGTTAAAAGAGCCCTCTTAAACACTTTTCCTTGTATGTTGGAAAGGTGTTTGTTCTCTTGCATCAAAATATCAACCTTGAATTTTTCCAAGTTCTCCAAACATTCAAGGTTTTCGAGTTGTGACACGAGGTAATTGTCAAGCAACTCAAACGACTTTTCAATGGATTGAAGCCCGACAAATCCATCTTTTAAGGCTCTATGCCCACTTTCGACTCTCTGAGTGGATACACATCCAAAATGCTGGTAATTTCTTGTGGCATGTCCAGCCCACTTCTTGGTAATCTCACCAAGCCAATGGCTGGTAAAGTAAATCCAACCAGACCCTTCTTTGCCTTCCAAACAGAGAGCTTTGTTCTTGGTTGTTTGTTCGAACATATTCAAGATTTGGTTGAACTCTTCAACCGAGGTAGACCTTTGCATTTTTACAACCAAATCAATGCACTTTTTCTTTGTCTCACTAGACCGGAAGGTGTTGGACAAGGCTTTGTCTACACTCTGATACATATGCCATACACAAAGCATATGCTTGTTTTCCGGGAATACTTTATCTAAACCAACTAGTATACCTGTTCCTTTGTCGGTAAGGAACGTAGTGGCGATGGATTGCTTTCCAAGTACTTCTTTCAATGTGTTGAAAAACCACTGGTACGTTTTTTCGGTTTCATTAGAAACAAACGCCATTGCAACAGGAAAGTTCTTCAAACTCCCCCCCCCCTACGCTACTGACACCTTGTACACAGATCAGAGGCATTTTCAGGTTGTTCATGCTATAGGTAGCATCGACAATAAAAACGTCGCTGCAGACATTAGCTCTATCTAACATGCCATTTTTTTTTTGTGAAAAATACGGAGCTAAGTCTGTTTGTTCCAACATCGAATTCATATCTGGTAAGATATCCAGCACTTTCGATTTTTTTAATCAAATCATAGCCGGCGTTGTCTACGTTCAAATTGATTGGCTTTGTCTTCCCAAACCAATTGCTGGCATCTTGATAGGTAACTTTAGGGATATTGCTCCCTTCAAAAAGAACTGTCTTTCTTATTTGTTTCATGGGGATGTTAGCATTTACCATAGCGTTTACTACCACCAAGTCATTTTCAGTAATCAAAGTCTTCTTAAACTCTGGAGTGATTTCCATTGATTTAAAGTCTAAAGGGTGGTTATGCACCAAATTTCCAGGATCATCAGCGTTTACGATCTTGTATCCCCCAGCTTTATTGGTGAAGGATGCTTTGACAATGTAAGGGCAGTTTGTTTTGAAGGTAGCATGCAATCTTTTGGAGTCTGCCCCGAGAGTTCGCTTATCTGGAGCCCCAGAGTACTTACAAGCAACATGAACTCTTTTATGTGTATGGTTGAATTCTTTTTTCTTAATAACAGTAGCGAAGTTATTACGAATACCATACTCCTTAATAACATTTACAACTTCTTCTGCAGTCTTGTATCCATTGGTAGGAAATACAGGAAGAGGTTCCTGGACAGTGTAGGTCGTGTCATTCAAATCAAACACGTTTTGATTGTCTGTGTTCATTTCTATATCTGATAATATCCGTATTAATATGGGCTTTTTTTTCGTATAAAGCTTCACATAAATACACGTAAAACTTACAAATTATACAAATTTCGTCAATGTTTATTTTATGGATTTGGAAAAGGATTTTTTTTTATAACTGGGTGTGGAAACAGTAGTACCACACCAGTATATTTCATATTCCGCTGCCAGAGTTGGGAGCCGGGTGTGGATATCCCAAAAAGGCAACTTTACGAGTGTGGAATAAGTTTTTTGATATATAAATATGTAGACTTGTAACCGAGTGCCAAATTTTCTTTATTTCATCCCTTTCCATTTTTTCCTCTTAATATATTAAATGTCTGACGAAGTAAATACCTTGCAACAGAACCAAACCAATCAAGGTGCCAGGAAAAGAAGGACGGAATATTAGTCAATCAGTAATAACTTTAGAAAAGAAATAATAAAGTATTGGGATGACAATCGTGGTGTCAAAACAGCTACAGAGATGGCATCTCATTTGAGAATTTCAAGGGCTACTTTTGACACGATCGTTAAAATTTATGAGAACACCGGTAGGACAGAGGCATTGCGTAGGGGCGGCCGTCAGCATGTAATAATTACGGATGAGCATCTTTAAAGTATCCAATACATGGTAGACGCTGTAGTAGAAATAGACGTTAAGAGAGAATAGTTTTACAGAAAAAAATAGAAAAAAAAGCAAAGAAAATACAATTATAAGTCATGCCGATTTATTTGTATAAAAATTGATTAAGAGCTAACTAGACGGGCAGGTTCGCCCTGATATTTATAGAAGATTGAAAATATTGTGGCTTGTATTTTTGACAGCTCAGATCCATCGTAGTTTTATATGATGGACCATTCATTTGGTTTATTGAAGATCGTAAGATAGCTGTCTTTGATTTATTATTGTTCCTTAAATTCTCTGATCTCTCATTGGTCGGAGCCTAGATTTGTGTTGTAATGAAGAAATATTCATGAAGCCGGGTTACTTATTCCCGATTTTTTATCCGTGAAACATCTTTCCTTTTGTAGACAGTAGCATTTATTATGTGGTTTTAGCACAGACGTTAATCCATCGGTGACATTAGAAAAGATACAGAGCCGTCTCCAAAGACAATTCAATATGGAACGAACACACTCTATTTCTGGAATAGACTACGCTCTTAAAAATTGTATTCAGTACACCTTGAAAAAAATTACACAAGTACCCCATACGACGTAATGATGCCGATATCAAAGATGCAAGATTTGAATTCGGTAATAAATTGATGGTGGAAGGAATAAGTTACAATCATAATTGTATCTTTGTTGATGAAAGTGGCTTCAATCTTTGGATTACAAGAGGAAACGCTAGATCTAAGAAAGGATCCCCAGCATTTCAAGTTGTTAGTAGTCAACGCAAAAGAAAGATCTCTCCAATTGCTGCAATGTCTATTCATGGTGTAGAATCGTGCGCTACAAACAATACGGCTCATGGGACTAACGGAGAAGTGTTTGCCGAGTATATGAAACAATTATGTCAATACTTGGATAGAAACGACGCGCCAGATCAAACAATTATCATGGATAACTGTGCAATTCATAAGTCATAAATTGTAAAGGATCTTTTGGCTCAGTTTCCTAGACATAAGGTTGTCTACTTGCCTGCTTGGAGTCCGTTCCTGAATCCCATTGAAGAGCTTTTTTCAAAATTGAAATACCACGTCAAAAGAGAATATTTGGATGAAACAAGGACCCTCCTAGAAAAAATGGAAGAAGACTTAAGAAATATTAGTGCTTTCGACTGCCAAGGCTGGTTATCTCACTCAATGTCCTATTTTCCTAGATGTCTTGCAAAGGAGGACATGCTATAGTTCTTTTTTTTTCTTTTTCTTTCTTTGATTTAAAAAATAGACTTTATTTCCCGAAATTGATTATGTGGTGACCTAGCAAGGCTATAGCCATATTAGAGCTAACAAAGGTTTATCCATGCTGATACCATTTGTAATATAAGCTTAACAATAAATGTCATAGTAAGAACTATAAGGATATTACATCACAAGTCTAATTTAGTACGTCTGAGAAATACTTAAAATTTAGCTTAAAGTAAAGAGAGTTAAGAAGACTTAACATTTATTAAAACAAGACTAAATTAGTGACTATGTAATAATCGTATAGATTTTTGGTTAATCAATGATAACTTCAAGATAGCACTAGAGATATGAACACAGCAGACAGTCTTTTATATAAATACTCGTACATTTCATTTATTAATAAAGGATAATATTATAAACAGTCTCAAACTACTCCTATAGTTTTTTTATAATTTTACTTTACCTTAAAACACAACAGATTACAATAAATGACAAAATTGACGTGTGTCTGTGATGAAATTGAGCCCACCCTTGCGACGAATTTGTTTGCCGGAGGTGACGAAAAAAAAAATATTTTTGACGGGATTGGACTATAAATATTGTATGCTTCAGTTCCTCTTTTACTCCTCTTTTACTACTCATTTACTTATAAATCTCTCTATAAACTACCTTTACAATGCCCAAAGTATCAACCAGACAACAAACCTCAATAGAAATGAAAACTTTGCATAAGCACAGTGTCATCATTGAAGACGATAAACAAGCCGATGAGATGCACGAATTATTGAGCGCATTAGAAACGAAACGCGTTTTGAACAGTGGAGCAGGCATCCCAAAACTTAACCAGTCACCCTAAAATAAATCAGCGATCAAAAATTGAAAAATATCGCAAACAAAATAGAGCGGAAATAACGATCTTTTTTTTAAAAATATCGCGATTGGCGATATCGATAAAATTTTCTAAAATATCGTTACTGGCAATATCGATCATATTTTCCAAAATATCGTGATTGACGATATCGATCCATAAATCAAAAAACAAAAAAATTGTCGTATTTGGGTACGATTCACTTAAGAATAATTAAGCAAATCGTTCAAATAAATAAACTATGAAATTTAAACAACCTTTGATGTTGCATATCAGCATACGCTTGTATACTGCTATACAACTTCTCCTACTTCGAGTACATACTTCTATATAAAAGATTGCATGATTGGCCTAAATACGATGTACGAATGACAGTTGGATACAGAATGCTATACCACTGAGTTACGATAACACCGATCGAGAAGAGAAACTTCTCTGATCAATCAAGAATTATAAGAAAGAGAAACTTAATATTAACGAGGCTTTTTCAAACCAAACCTCCGTTTCGGTAAAAATTTTGACCTTCGCTGCGCTGCGGTAAATTTTTGACCTGCACTATGGTTCGGTACGCTGCGCTTTGAAAAAGCCTCGTGCTGCCGCAGGCCTGTTTTTGAAATCAAAAACTTAACATATATTAATTAACTATGAAGCCCACGCGCCATTATAGCTTAAGCTACACTGCTGGTTATCAGTTTGACACTGGAGAAAACGTTGATGTTTCTCATTACATGTTTAAATAAAAGACGATATCCCTAGACCCAGGTTAGAAAGTTGATGTACGCAAAGATTATTAATTGTTTATATATCTGATTAACTATTTAATGGGCAATGTTTTTGCTTCATAATGAAAGACTTCATAATCCAAAATATTAATTTCAAAGGTGACCCCTCCATCGACCTAAAACAAACAATTTTTCAGTTCTTCTCGAATAATAACATATTGTTTGTGAAAACGTGTTCATAGACTGTTTTTCTAACCTCGATAATATAATGTTTAATGCTATTGGCTGCTATACTGGGGGAAAGGGTAACCTTTGCCACAAAATCTCCATAGTTACTTTTTTTTGAATGACTTTTTCAGTAAAAGTCACTTTTATATTATGACTATCTCCAAAATAGTCAATTTTTATATACGCTCTTTTTTTCAGTTTAATGCTTAATGTTATGGGTCGTATTCTTCGAAGGAGGGTTTTTCCCAGCCTCTAATTTTGTACCTCTGCTAAAAAATATTACGAAGTAAAAAAAAATAACGCTTTAAAAACATAGGGCTGTAAAAAAATTCACGGTATTAAAAAAAATTATACTTTAAGATATTATGATGTAGAAAAAAAAAAGGAACATTGTTTTTCAGAAGGTAACAATTTCATGCTAATACTATGGGCCGTATTTCTGGGTGGAGGGGTTCCCCCTCCCCCCAGACCCCCCTTCCCTCTTGCGGGGGAAACCCCCGCACCGCCAATTTTTTTTTATCACTGCTTAAAAATTACACTGCTAAAAAAAAAAACAAAAAATAATGTTTTATAAGATATAAGCTCTTTCATGCTAATCCTATGGGCCGTATTCTTGGGGGGAGGGGGAACCCCTCCCCCCAAACCCCCCACCCCTCTTGCGGGGGAATCCCCCGCACCCCCATTAAAAATCCTAACTTTTGTGACTGAAAATTAGCTCGCCTTGTGACTGCGTAGTTACGATTCCAGTAATTTTAATATAATAAAATAGTTCTCTCAATGGATTAGCTACCGAGAGAGAGAATAGAACAGCTATTAATATAAATGGTTCATTTACTTCTATATTGATATAGTTATACTGCTGATAAAGAGTATAAAGAAATTGTGTATGAATTAATGGATACCTACAGTGTCAAGCAAAACTGTTACAATGATTTACAATTTTTTGGAAATTACGTTATGAAGGAAACTCCCAGTTAACAGATATAGCTCAAAATATATCCTTAAAACGGCTCGCACTTCAGCTGCAATAACATAGTTTTATTTTATAAATCGGAGTTATAAATGGATAGGTTCTACTATAATCAAAATCAAGCGGTACATTGTAACAGTTTTGCACGGTTGAAAAAAAATGGATTTTTATTTGGAAAGTTGTGTTTAATATTTGGTCCAGTAGCCTTTAGCCTTGATACACTGTTCAATACGTTTTGGCGTGCTTTCAATAACCTTTTGACACTCTTCTTTTGTTATGACGTCATACCAAACTTCGGTTACCCGCTCATATAGCTCTTGCATACCATGTACTGGTGTTTCGTACTCGTTCAATCTAATTTTTAATAATCGCCACATATTTTCGATTGGATTGAGATCAGGTGATTGAGGTGGCAAATCCATAACTTGATAATCTTGCGACTACAGGTATGCTTTGACTAATTTGGAGGTATGCTTAGGGTCATTGTTATGCTGGAAAACAATTTGGCTACGCTTAAAGTTCAACTCCCGGCACAAATAGTTGATGGTTTCATTTTGTTCATCTTCCAAAATGTTTTTATAAAGATGCTTGTCCATGTTCCCATCAATCTTACACAGCCACCCAGTTCCTGCGTATGTAATAGCGCTCCATAACATAATGCTACCACCGCCATGCTTGACGCTCATCTTGACAAGTTGAGGTTTAAGATGGGCACCGTCACGAATCCACGCCCAGACACGACCGTCGGAGTTGAACCGGTTGATTTTCGTCTCGTCGGACCATACCACGCGTTTCCAATCTTCTAAGATCCAATGTCGATGGGCTTGACACCATTCTAATCTCTTCTTGACATTGCGAGCATTGAGTAATGGCTTGCTTGGTTTAGGAATCGCGCCGAGACCACTACCTTTTAGAGCACGTTTGATGGTGTCTACACTAACTGTCCTGCTATGGTCCATTTCGAACTGTTTCTTAACCTTGGAAGCACTATCCACCCGACCTTTAGTCACCAAACGGACACAATAGCGCTTGTCTGCGCCAGTGAGAACTTCAGGTCGTCCCCCTTTTCTCTTCTCCCGATCCGAACAGTGACTTTTTTCCACACGTGACACTGTCGCCGTACTTACACTGACCTGATCAGCCACCTGCCGTATTGTGGAACCATTATTAAGCATGGAAATGATCTTGTTTTTTTGAGACTCTTCAATGGAGCGCATTTTATAATTATTCTATCTGAGTTTCAAAAAATATTATGGAAAAATATAAGAAACTTGAAGTAATATGAAGAATAGTAAAACAAGAACATTTGGAAACTGTGTTAACTAATTTAAAAAATTTTACCGACTTTTGGTGTCCATTTTTTCATAAAAAAATGAACCGTGCAAAACTGTTACAATTGACCGCTGCATTTCAATTATAGCTCCACCTATGTAATTTAAGCTCCGAATTAAAAACAAAAACTATTGGCTTGTAGCTGATAAGCAAGGCTATCGATCGATATAACTTATGCTGCATTTTGTCTTGAAGAAAGGGGCGTAATTGCGTAAATTCCATGAAATTTTAAAACATTGTAACAGTTTTGCTTGACACTGTATCTTCTACAACCAAAAATACAAATAACGATAACACATGTTATATTTGGGATCGTAATTTATCTATTACAAAGATAATGAATAAATAATCAACTATTATGTTCTATTGCCAATTACACTTGAGAAACAAGTATACATTTTTTACAGTAACCGTTGCATAATCTGATAAATAAGTGTCTCATAATACTAAAGATTATTAGAATACGCATGCTCCTGATCCACTGATATGGGACGACGTTAACTGGAAACAATTCTAAAGGGTAGTATTTATTTAACCTAAGACGGGAAACAAAGTATAGATCTATTTCAAAACCAGAAAGGTTGAATCATCATTAAAACTAAGGAGAGTTGTGCAATATAAAAAGGAACAATTATTTCATAGCAGCAGAGGTTTTTTAGTCTATTTTTATTTTGAATAAAGATATAATTTTATCTCAATACTTTTCTATTGTAATAATTTTGTCAAATACCACATTAACGCAAGTTTACTTTGGAATTAATACTTTTAAATTTAAGATTGTGGAAATTTGATCATGTTTTTTCTGTTCTCTTTTTGGTGGTGCCTTTTTTGATATTAGATAAACAATTGAATTTTATACTACTCTAAATATATAACGTTGCTTCAATCAAATAACGTACATATTGAACTGCACACCTTAAAAAATGAGGAGAAAAAGGGTGGTATACAACAGATTTAATTGTAAAAGCCTAAAAAATAGTGATTTAATTTTCCGGCTCTACATCTTGAATGTCTAACACACCATCTACCGGATTCGATTGCCCTATGAATGTCTGATATAAACCGGTGGGTAATATACAAAAGATAGTATTATATGTGGCACAGCTCAGGTGGTATATATATGCTCTTTCTAAACCTGATAATTTTAAGCGAAAGAAAAGCTTATTCAATAAAAAGCAATTTATTTGATGGCTAAAAGCATAAAACTATTTATTTTTAATCCAACAATTGAATCATCTCTGGCTCACCCTATGGTCATCTGAAGATCTAAACTTAGAGAATTGTCCGAAGAGATTCCAAGTTGTCTTAAATAGAGTCTCGTACCAATCATCGATGTTGCAGTACAGGTGAGTTACAAGTGGATATTTCGTCGGTAAGTGACCAAACTTCAAGGCCAACCATTGCTTGTTCTTTATATTCTGCAGCAAATATGGCTGCACTTTAACCTTGGGTCTGACAGGCATACTCATCGGAAGAAACGTCAAAGGATTGTCCAGGCGAGAGCTAACCAGTGGACGATTGCAAACACAAACAGGAATATTATATGCATCAGCAACAACTTGAGCAGAACCTGGGCTTTTAAACCAGATGGCTGATTCTGTTGCATCTTTCAATCCCCTGCTTATCGTAATCTTTACTTCGACGACATTTTGACCAACAACATTTCCGTAATACTCCTTGTTCTTTTCGAGTGCTAACATCATATCCATTATCACCAGTTGGCACTTGTTCTCGTCACCGTAATGCAAAAAGGCTATTGCTCTAAATCTACAATAACCGTCTCCAACGGAATCAAACACGGCTTTGACATTCGGTTTGTCGATTGACAAATGTAACTTTGAGAAGTTTTTATTCTCTTCGTCCAAATCAATCTTTCGCCTCTCCGTTCTCTCAGGCATCCCGACCCACTCATCAGATTTTTTCTTCATGCTCTTCACATCCAAAACTTCTTCACCGTCGTCATTCTCCAATTTGACTTTACGAATTGCAAGGTCAATTGCTGCTTTCTTTACGTGATCCTTTTTCAAAGCACTGGGCCTACCAGGTGATTTAACGTCTTCATTTGAGGGAAGACGTAAAGATAGTTTGTCCACGTATGTTTCATCTTCAATCATAATACTCATCACACTCTCTATCGCCCGTATAAACTGTGAGATACTCTGGGAATTGCCATCGAACGATCTAAACGTTTGTTCGATTTTTGCCATATAGTCATCCCAAGGTTGCTAGATTACTTCTAAGGTTTCAGCTTTAACAGAAAATTCTTAATAATGGATTGAACGTTGCCAGCGTTTAAAGCACCATCTGCTTGGAATGATTTCCAAACGTTGCAAGTCGTGAAAGCAAGGGAGACTGTAATTTAATCGGCATTGACAACTTCATGGACTGAAAATGTCAACCGGTCCTCTCCAAAGTTTGGTACAGAGGGAAACCAACCCACGGTGAGTCACTTTCCCAATTAAATGGGCCAGACGAGGCCCCAACAAAACGCGAACATCCACCTTAGGTTTTTCCCTATTTTCAATGTCCTTATATCCTCTTTCAAAATTGCTCAGATTAATTTCAATGGTGCGGAAAGCTAAATCAAGAGGTTGAAGGGAAAAGACTCCCCTTTTGACAATACTATGTCTACTCTCTGCCCTTTGCGTTGTAACGCAACCAAAGTGTCTAAGCTTTGAGGTGATATGACCTGGCCATCTTTTAGTATATTTCACTCATTTGTTGGTGTAACACTTATTAAACTTTTGCTGAATTTCAGCATTATTAAAAGTTTTTGGTGTTTGAAAGAATTCATCAATATATCGTTTCGAGAAATCGTATCGTTCAGATGTAGAGCAAGTCCTCATAGCAAAAACTTTATTTTTCAATTTGCTGCAGATATTGAATTGTTCAAAAATTTTAGGGTGGCATGGTTGCATAATTTTGAATTTAATGCCAAGTACACAACAGCTTCTTAAGGTCAGGGAAATGATCATCAAGTTGATTCATCAGTGCAATACATTTGGCAATGGCAAAGATCGTCCCTAATGAATAGTGGTGGACGTGTTTTAATGTCTTAACAAACTAATTGTACATCTCCTCCTTTTCCCTAACAACGCATGTAAAAGCAATAGGGAAGGCTTTAAGGGTATCATTCCCCAAGTTACTGACACCGAAAGCTGAATTAAGTGGCATCATTAAATTATTTGTATCGTATGTTGAATCGATAACAACAGCCTCAGAGAATCGCTTAGCTCTCGAGACCAATATAGCATTGGGGAAAAACAATCCATCAAGATTTTAGATATAGGATCACATCTATGCAGTGTTATGTCATTTTTTCCCCATTTGGTGAAAAAGCAATTTAGCTTCATCCTCATACCATAGATTCACACGATCCGTATTTTTGTACCTTAAGTTGTTGATGTCATGAACTGTCAACTTTTTGACGCCACTTTCAGCGCTGATCAATTTTTGGATCACCTTTGTTGGGACTTCCTGCTCGATACCCTTCGGAATCTTTTCAACATTCTCAGAATCGAGCTTGTTCTATCTGTGGAATTTGTCAAAAATAATACACTCGAGAAATAATGAGATAAAAGTATATCTTCATTCGAGGTAACAATAGACTAAAAGAACTCTGCTGTTATGACATAATTGATTTTTTTATATTACACAACTCTCCTGGAATAAATCTATACTTTGTTTCACGCCTTGGGTTAAATAAATACTACTCATTAGAATTGTTTCCAGTTAAAATTGTCCCATATCAGCGAATCGGTAGCTCGAGTATTCTAATAAATCTTTAGTGTTAGAAGACGCCAATTTATCAGATCATGCAACGTGTCGTATTTGGGTGCGATTAACTTAAGAATAATTAAGCAAATTGTTTAAATATATAAACTATGAAATTAAAACAACCTTTGATGTTGAATATCAACATACGCTTGTATACTGCTATACAACTTCTCCTACTTTGAGTACATACTTCTATATTAAAGATTGCATGATTGGCCTAAATACGATATACGAATGACAGTTGAATACAGAATGCTATACCACTGAGTTAAGATATCACCGATTGAGAAGAGAATCTTCTCAGATCCCATCAAGAATTATAAGAAAGAGAAACTTAATATTAATAGTTCTCTCAATGGATTAGCTACCCAGAGAGAGAATAGAACAGCTATTAATATAAATAATTCATTTACTTATATACTGATTGATAAATCGATGTTTATTTAGGAAAAATGACAAGATAACCAGATTGCAAAAATTAACTGAAATTTTATTAACATAAAATTTAGGGGTCCTTTATATACATATTGAATTCGACCTCCTTCATAGACAGGGCTAGATGACAGGCAAGATTATGACTAACACGCCATATCTCAAAAGTATGTAATCCAATGAGAATCATATAATAGAAGGAAGAGTGGTACACGTTTCTGTAATAGGTCTGTAGTGTCACTTGATGCGTACAATTAAAAGTCATCAAAGTACATTCAAAAATTTATCGTGTTTGTACTTTTTAAACCTCGCTTGTCATTGGCCTCCGCTAATCTGACTAGTACAAAATATTAATAACGTCTTTTTATACTAACTGTATAATAAATGTATACTTTTGTACTTGTATTTAGCTTGATGAATATCATGCTAGTTTGTTAAGTCAATTGTGAATATTTAATATGCAACATTAACAGAAATGTTTATAAAATTATCGTAACGGATAAACATATGCTGTGTAGATCAAGTCTACATGAATATATAAGGCTCAATCACAACATTGAAATAATTACACTGCTGATAAAGAGTATAAAGAAAAAGTGTATGAATTAATGGATACCTATCTTCTACAACCAAATATACAAATAACGATAACACGTGTTATATTTGGGATCGTATTATATTCATTACAAAGATAATGAATAAATGATCAACTATCATGTTCTATTGCCAGTTACACTTGACAAACAAGTTTGAATCTTTTACAGTAACCGTTGCATGATCTGATAAATAAGTGTCTCGTAATACTAAAGATTTATTAGCATACTCATGCTCCCGATCGACTGATATGGGACAACGTTAACTGGAAATAATTCTAACGAGTAGTATCCATTTAACCCAAGGCGGGTAACAAAGTATAGATCTATTCCAAAACCAGAAAGGCTGACTCATCATTAAAATTCAGGAGAGTTGTGCAATATAAAAAGGATCAATTATTTCATAGCAGCAGAGTTTTTTGAGTCTATTTTTACCTCCAATAAAAAATATACTTTTATCTCATTACTTTTCCATTTTAACTATTTTGACAAATACCACAGTTGAATGAGTGCAACATGGCACGGTACAACTCATTTCGTTCGGCTAGCGTACGAGTGGACTCTAGTGTTCGGAATGAAGATCGAAACTCTCGAGCGAGCTTCGATCGTGTTCCAGTCGAAGCTCGCTCGGATGCGTTTTTTTGCAGCTCGAGCTCGCTCGAAGTTTCTTAAGCTCGGCTCGGTTGCGAATACGATAGCTCGAACTCGCTCGCCCTTTTTATTACACAAAGTGCACGTCAAAGTGATGTTAATTACAGAAAATTATGATAATAAAATTGTAATTTATTGAAATAGAAGTTGGAAAAAGAAAAAGAAAACTTTTTTTTCACCAGCCTTAACACCAAATTCAAATAATTAAATCAAACTATTACTGCATCTATAATTATAATACATTTGGATTTGTGAACATGAAAGTTTTTATTAATTCTGCTACGTCATGTTACTATGGTTGCTGTAAAAAAATTGGCTTAGTTGGGTATAGTGTGCAACACTGTTTCATTTTCTATGGTAAATGTGTTTGTTGGTTGTACAATTAAATAAAGGCCAAAGCATTTTAATTGGAACTATTAGAGCATAAATAAAAAAAAAAATGATAAAGGGAAGAAAAGATTAAAATCAAGGGGAAATGCCATCTGTAGTCTTTCAAGGACCTTAACTTTAAAGTGACTACTATCGACATTTTAGCCGAGCGAGCATCGATCGAAGCTCGCTCGAACCCAAAAAAAGTGGCGCAAACTCGAGTACAAAAACTCGGTTCGAGCTTCGTTCGAACTGGCGCTAGATCGGTGCAAGTTCGAAAAGTTCGAACACCGATCGTTACCAATCCTTGGGACAACATACAAATATTGTTACTAGCTTGTTTAAGTGTAAAAGCGGCAACGTGAAATAAAGTAAAAGAGTGAGATAAAAGTTCTTAAAAAGTGAGCACCAGACTATACGTTGTCAACTAAGATAAAATAAAATATAAAGATATAAAAGGAAAATGCTACGACGAATCAGTTATCTGTGTCTTCCAAGGAGTATAGTAAAATACAACTGTTAAGACTATTCAGTGCTGATTTATAAGAAGGGCTTTCGTACAATTATAGTAGTTATATATATATATAATGAAACCAGGCTTATATGAATAAGACTAAATCAGATTATAGTAAATAACAAACTCAAGATTTTATTAAATAACTTTATGGTCCTTTTATAAGAAAAGGACCAAAAAGCAGTCAAAAAACATAAGACATCTTAGGTCAAAAAGGACCAACAGAAGAAGAAAATGGTAGTGTAACAATATATAAACCCATAAAAACATTATACTTAAATAAACCATTCAGCTTTTTTATCTATTTTATTCTTATAAACTCTTACCATATCTTGCCTGTCAATACTTATATTTAACATATAAATTGGCTTATTATCTGTCTGTCTCCCTAGAAAATCGAAGCCTAGTCTCTTTTCTCTGTATCTTTATTTCAAATCTTTTTATTCTATTAATCTTTACTGGTTCGTTACCATATATATCTTTCAAGTATTTATATAAAATAACGTGGTGCTCACTTAAGAACTGAAATATAAATCATTATTTATATTCTTGCTCTATCTAAGTCATAACCTCTGCCAATAAAACATCACAATCACTATCCAGATTGTATCACTACTACTCACATTGTTGTCGGGTCTGATATAAGTGTTAAGCTTAGTTATAGATATTTAAGTAGAGTAGTAAAAGAGCTATTGTTTTATTGAAGGATTGATCTGACATATTTATAATTATCTAAAAGCAGTCACGACATTGTTGATACAATGTGAGTGGTAGTGATTGGTTTAGATTTAGTTTGACAGTAAGGTAGAAGGAGAATAATGTACGTTTGTAGTTAATTATTCAGTTCTTAGTGAGCACCACGTTGTTTTATATAAATATATAATAAATATATATGGTAACGATCCAGTTAAGTAAAATAAAATAAAAGGTCTTGATAGACAGATACAGAGAAAAAGAGACTAAGGCTTCGGTTTTTCTAGGGAGACAGTGAGATAATAGGCCAATTATATATAGAAGATATAATATTTGATAGGCAAGTTTATGATAAAAGTATATAGTAAAATCTGAATGTTTATTGAAATATGTTTTGTTTTAAGGTTTATATAATTTTTGAGAAATCAAAGGATCGGTAACGATACCCTTGATTTCGGATAAATGATAATAATAATAAATTTGTCAAAAGGTTTTAAATATAAAAAGGTAAGGATTCAAGTTAGAGAAGTACAATGCTAAAAGTTAGCATGAAAAATATAAATTGTCTGAGTAAAGTTTTTAGTGTTGAAGTCAATTATTACATATTGAAAATCCGCATTGTAACATTGTATCAATATGTCGGAGTACAAACATAAACATATATATATTTCATAATCATACAAAACAATAAAGATCATCTTTTATCTTCTACTCTACTTTTCTATTTCATTACGCACTTATCTAGATCAGACCCCGACATCTGGTAGCACCAGTTTTTTTATTTTTATCAGTATTGAAAGTGAATTACGTATAAATTTATACGTGTGTTATAAGCAAGCAACAGGTTAAACAATCTATGGAATCATACAGTGATTATCAATCGAAATTCGAAATTGAAGAACGTGTGCAGTCAGGATTACCAGTTCAATATCACAAACAATACCAAGAATTAAGAGAAACATCAAGTAGTAGCACTCATACAAGAATACCAACAACCTTCGCAAGAGAAAAGTATTGGTCAAGAATAGCAAATAAAAAAATCGTAGAAATCATAGCAGAATTTTCTAAATCAACAGATAATAACAGTAACCAAGAAAACATGACAGAAGCACATAGTCAAACAGCCATGGGCCAAATAATTGCGGATGCTATACAACAAGGTATCGCTCGTGCATTAGAGCTCAATACTAACAACCAACAAGAAGACAAAGATTTTTACACCAAACCTCTGAAATATAATGGTGATAGAGATCGTTTTAAAATTGACAATTGGATATCATCAGTTGAGGATTATCAATCCTTTCGCGGATGGGATGATGAAAAAACATTTCGTTTCGCAAAGACACTACTGGTGGATATGGCGGCCATATGGTTACGCAATATAAATGACTTGAGTGACCATAAGATATCAACATGGGTTTCCCTTAAATCATCTATCATACAGCAATTTCGTCCTACCAACACCATAATTCAATTACGTGAGCAACTACATTCTTTAACACAAAAAACAACAATTAGTGAATACATCAAAGAGTTTTTAACAATCCGACTTGGTATTCCTCGAATGAGTGATGATGAAGCTGTAGATAAGTTCACGCGTGGATTAAAAAACAAGGATGTCCGTGCACAAATTCGTGGACTATACCGTAACGAATGCCCACCATCTCTGAACGAAGCAATTCAAACAGCACAAATGTTTGAATCTTCTCGAATGGAACATGGTCAATACCAATTACCAGGATTTACTAACAATTCTACTAATAATTCAGACGCAGTTGATGATCCTATGGATCTTTCAGCCATTAGAGATGTGCTCAATTTTGTTCAAAACAATTATACGGGTAATAATCGTGGTCGAGGTGCGTGGCGTGGTAGTCGTGGTAGTCGTGGTAGTCGTGGTGGTCGTGGTGGTCGTGGCGGAGGATATCGAGGTGGTTTCGGAGAAGCTAGAGGAGCTAGAGGTGGTTATGGCAGTTTTCGTGGTAGCTATCGTGGTGGAGCTCGGGGAGGTTACAATAACTCGACTCCACAATATGCAAGTGGAGAAAATCGGGATTGCTGGAATTGTGGACAATTTGGTCATCTCCAGTTCAATTGTCCGCAGCAACAACAACAGGGATCATTTTATATGAATTCAGAATATGATAATTACTACGATGACAATGATTACAATGATACAGAAAATCAGCAACCTATTTCGCAACCAAAAAATAATTCTATCCATCCAAATGATCAGAGAAATAAAATTCCATCAAATTCTTCGTCATCCTATTCTAATTCGTCTTCAATATTGTATAGTGTATTACCCTCTTCATCAGCATATGTTGAACCATTAAGCATAAATCAAAAACTTATTAAACAGGATATCGATTTTTTAATGAATGCCAACAACATACACACTAAATTGCCTATTTATCGAATTTTCATAAATGGCCATCCATGCAAAGTTTTAATTGACTCAGGTGCAAGTGCTAATTACATTCACTCAGATATGTTGCCGTTTATATCAGCTATCATACCTGCAAAACAAGGGCAATCAGTGGAAACTGCAAATGGACAGCTGACTAATATTGACAAAATAGCTTCATTCTCAATAGCTTTAAATGGATATACAGATCGTATTCAAGCCTATGTATTTGATACCAAGTTTGATGTGATACTGGGTAGATCATGGCTATCCCAAGTACAGCCTATACCGGATTGGTTCAATGGAACATGGAAAATTAGAGTTCGTAATGATCCAACAAAAATAACAATGATTCATCCATTGCCGACACAATTGATCGCTAAATCTTCTAAATTACCGGAAGCAACGCCAATTAATTCTATTGAAGTAGACGCTAATGCCAGTTCAGCCATAATTCAAGAAAATTTAGATAATCTCGATTTTTTATTATCAGCAAAACAACTGGATCAATTATTCAAAAAGAAAAAAGTGGAGGAGTGTTATCTAATTGATGTATCAACAATCTACAATGAGACAGATGACCTTTTAGTACTGGTGGATGATAAGTTACCATTACACAAAATAACTAATAATCAAACATTAGAAAATAGTGATAAAGAATGGTGTGATGAATTTGCATTAAAGTACCCTGGGGTGTTTAAAGGTGTCATCGATAGTTTACCTCCATTGAGAGACACTGTCGAGGATATGATTACATTCAAACCGGGAGCTATACCAGAATCAAGACCGCCTTACCGAATGAGCCCAGTTGAACTGCAAGAATTACGGCGACAGCTCGATGTACTCTTAAAACAAGGCCTAATTGAACCAACTTCTTCACCATACGGATCACCTGTATTGTTTGTAAAACGAGTTGATGACAAAAAGTTAAGAATGGTTTGTGATTTTAGAGCAGTCAATAAGCATAGTATTAGCCATCGCATTCCCATACCGCGTATTGATGAATGCTTATCAATGTTGCACGGCAGTAATTTCTTTACAACATTGGATCTACAAAGTGGGTTCCACCAGCAGCGATTAACTGATTCGGATTCAGAGAAAACAACCATTAACACTAGATATGGACAATTCAAATGGAAAGTCATTCCATTCGGATTACGCAATAGTGGCGCGCAATTTCAGAAAATGCTCAATACAATTCTCAAAGACTACATTGACGTGATTTGCTTACTATATATTGACGATATTCTCATTTTTACAAAAGGCAATGATGTGAAGTTACATAAGAAACATGTCGATACAATTTTGCAAAAGCTCGCGGATGCCAGTTTGGTGGTTAATAAAACAAAATGTAAATTTAACCGAAAACAAGTTACATTTTTAGGACACGATGTTATAGCAAATACAGGTGTTCGTCCAGCACAAAAGAAGACCGACGCCATTACATCTTGGCCCAGACCATCTAATGTGCAAGAAGTTCGACAGTTTGTTGGTTTGTGCCAGTTTTATAAAGCGTTTTTACCCAACTTTGCGTCTATAGCTTCACCCATCACCGACCTCACACGTGGCAATGGTCACAAACTTCGAAATATCGACTGGAATGATGAATGTGAAAAGGCGTTTATTAAAATAAAAGAAATGATGACCACCGCCCCAACATTACTTAACCCGTGCATGAGTCTACCCTGGCGTATTGAATGCGATGCTAGTGATTTTGCGGCTGGTATGGTTTTGCTTCAACAGGATCCCCAAAGCAATCATGAATGGAAACCAGTTGCTTACGAGTCCCGCAAATTTAGCAAAGAGGAAAGGAAATACCCAGTTCAAGAGCGAGAATGTTTATCCATTTTACATGCTTTACGTACATGGCGATGTTTTATCGATGGGAATGATTATGAGGTGTATACTGATCATGAACCTCTCAAAACATATCAAGATACATCGAAAGTTTCCCCCAGACTCGTGCGATGGATGACGGAATTAAGTTTGTATTCACCAAAAATTTTATATAAAAAAGGTGTAGAAAATATTATCCCTGATTTGCTTAGCCGACGTGATGGTCCAAATTGTACACCAAACACTGAATCCATTGAACCTAGATATCTGTATGAACCAATTGAAACAGTAGCTGCTATTTTAGCAAGCTCTACGGACAACCATAAAGACCAGCTAATCACAGATCCTCTTGAAGATTGGCCTGTTTTATTTTAAAGAATCCAGTTTATGGCCCGAATCCAAAAAGCAGCTTTTATTAGATAAACAAAAAGACTTTGTGGTGCAAAATCAACATGTTTGGAAGAAGATTAAATCACAAGACACGGAGACATCCGAAAAATTAGTTAAGTTTATCCCATTCAAACGACGATTGGATTTAGTCGAAGATTTTCATAGAGGATTTGGACATCAAGGTAAAGCAACAGTTTATCAGTTGATGAAATCAAGATTCTGGTGGCCGAAAATGCTCTACGATATCACAACATGGTTATCACGATGCCCGGAATGTCAATTGCACTCCCGTAAAGAATCAAATGTACATCATGCGCCAATGAAACCTCTTGAAATTCCACCACCTTTCCATAGATGGCATATAGATTTTATCGGTGAGTTACCAACTACTAAAAATGGCAACAGATGGATCATCATGGCAGTCGACTATCACACCAATTGGCCAATTGCTCGCGCATTGAAGTCAGCTACTGCGGATGAAATCGTAAAGTTTTTGTACGAAGAAATTGTAATGCGTTTTTCTTGTCCAGTTGAGTTAGTCAGCGACCGAGGAGCAAACTTTATGTCAAAAATTTTGAATCAATACATGAAGAAAATCAAATCGCAACATATTTTTACGAGTGCATTTCATCCACGAACAAACTCAAAATGTGAAAGATTAAACCAAACGTTCAAACATATGATTACCAAATATGTCAAAGGTGAGGTGCATAGCTGGGACGAGTTTGTTGACACCGCTCTTTTTTCTTGTCGTATACGCAAGCATGCTACCACTGGGTTAAGCCCGTTTTTCATGACTTATGGTACTGAAGCTGTGCTTCCAGGCGATTCCAAACGTCCGTTCATGGAGCCAATGACCGAAGAAGACCCTGAACTGATCGCTGAAGATACCTTATCTCGTATCAGAATTTTAAGGGAGGAAAGATTCCAAGCAGGAGACAAAATGAGACTTCAAGCGGAAAAAGACAAAGCAAATTGGGATGAAAAAATGAAAGGCGCAACGACTCAAACATTTGAAATTAACGAGTATGTAATGTTGAGGCATGAAAACAAACATGGTCTAGAGTTTAATTGGATGGGACCTTACAAAGTGCTTAAAAAGAATCTTGACTACAATACCTATCAAATTCAAGAAGTTGATGGAAAAATTTATTCTTCGTGGGTCCACACAGATAGGCTTCATCCAGTTAAATATGATGGTAGTCCTATAGACAAGGCCTGGTATATTCCCCGTGTTGCTCGTGCAAAAGATAAACAGCAAAATTTTTTACCGTGAAGTTTATTTTGGAAAGGGGGTGTTGTCGGAGTACAAACATAAACATATATATATTTCATAATCATACAAAACAATAAAGATCATCTTTTATCTTCTACTCTACTTTTCTATTTCATTACGCACTTATCTAGATCAGACCCCGACAAATAAAAAAATGTCGGGTCTGATATAAGTGTTAAGCTTAGTTATAGATATTTAGTAGAGTAGTAAAAGAGTTATCGTTTTATTGAAGGATTGATCTGACATATTTATAATTATCTAAAAGCAGTCACGACAATACCCCCTTCCCAAAAAGAGCTTCATGTACGGGAAAAAATTATGAATTCATAATTTTATCCTTTGCTCTAGCAGTGCGAGGGATATACCAAGATTTGTCGATTGGGGAACCGTCGTATTTTACTGGATGTAACCGGTCTGTGTGAACCCAAGAGGAGTATATTTTGCCATCAACTTCTTTAATTTGATACGTGTTGAAATCCATGTTGCATTTTAAAACTTGATATGGGCCCATCCAGTTGAATTCAAGTCCTTTCTTACTTTCATGTCTGAGCATCACATAATCATCAATCTTGAACTCTTGTGTCTTGTTTCCTTTCAATGCACCATCCCATTTTTGTTTGTCTTTGTCAGCCTGGATTCTTAATCTGTCTTCAGCCTGGAATCGATTTTCTCGAAGATAGCGTAAATGTGTGAGAGCATCTTCGGCTATTAATTCTGGGTCTTCTTCCGTAAGTGGGTCCATAAATGGGCGGAGTGGATCACCTGGTAGGACTGGATCAACGCCATACGTCATATAGAAAGGACTAAGACCAGTAGTAGCATGCTTACGGACTCGACAAGCAAAGAGAGCAGTTTCCATAAATTCGTCCCAGCTGTGAACTTCACCTTTTACATACTTTGTTAACATGTGCTTGAAAGTTTGATTGAGGCGCTCACATTTCGAATTTGTACGGGGATGAAATGCGCTGGTAAAAATGTGATGGGTTTTAAGCTTCTGCATATACTGTTTCAAAATCTTGGACATGAAATTAGCCCCACGGTCTGTTATAATCTCCACAGGACAAGAAAAACGCATGACTATTTCTTCATAGATGAACTTGACTATTTCAGCAGCTGTGGCAAACGGAAGAGCTTTTGCAATAGGCCAATTTGTATTGTAATCGACAGCCATAATAATCCATTTATTACCATTCTTTGTAAGTGGTAATTCACCAATGAAATCCAAATGCCAGCGAGAAAATGGTGGAGGCACCTCCAAAGGTTTCATAGGAGCATGATGGATATCTTTTTCTTTTCGAGAATGCAATTGACACTCAGGACATTGAGACAACCAGTTAGATATATCACCTGCCATTTTGGGCCACCAAAATCTTGTTTTCATCAATTGAGTAACAGTGAGTTTTCCTTGATGACCAAAACCTCTGTGAAAGTCTTCCACTAAATCAGCTCTTCGTTTGAACGGAATAAACTTGACCATGTTCTCAATAGAATCAACGGAATTAGTTAACTTCCTCCAGATATGGCTATCTTTGGCGACAAACTTGCTTTGTTGTTGAGTCAAATGCTTTTTGAGATTAGCAGGCCAAGAATCTTCATCATGAAAATAGAATAGCGGCCAATCTTGAAGTGGATCTGTAATCAGTGGATCATCAAATTGGCGGGTCTTTTCAGAGATAATTGCAGCACAAGTTTCAGGTGAGTCGTATAGATAGCGAGGTTCAAAAGATTTATCATTGGGAACGCAATCAGGACCTTCTTTTCGACTTAAACTGTCCGGTACTACTTGCTCGATACCTTTTTTGTAAATGATTTTCGGAGAGTACTGGCTTAGTTCTGCCATCCATCGTTCAAGTCTAGGAGAAATCTTGGCAGAGTCATTGTAATACTTCAGAGGTAAATGGTCAGTGTAAACTTCATAATCATTACCATCGATGAAGCAGCGCCATGTACGAAGACAATGTAAGATAGCCAAATATTCACGTTCCTGAGCTGGGTATGCTCTTTCCGGAGTACTAAATTTGTGAGACTCGTAGGCTACAGGCTTCCATTTGTTGTCATCATTGGGATCCTCTTGAAGTAGAACACCACCACACATGTAATCCGAACTATCACATTCGATACGCCATCGACTTGTCATACAAGGTGTAAGCAATACCGGAGCAGATGTAATCATTTTCTTAATTTGTTCAAATGCAGCTTGACATTCCATAGTCCAGTTAATACCTCGTTGCTTATGGCCACCACCTCTTGTAAGGTCAGTAATGGGAGAAGCGACACCAGCAAAAGAAGGTAAGAAACATTTATAATACTGACACATACCAATAAACTTTCGAATATCCTGAACCGTTTTGGGAGTAGGCCAAGAAAGAATAGCTTCCACCTTTCGTTTCGAAGGGCTGATACCAGCATTAGCGATAATGTCATAGCCGAGAAATGTAAGTTGTTTGCGATTGAATTTGCACTTGTTTCGATTGACCACGAGACCAGCATCTGCCAACTTTTTCATTACCATATGTACATGTTGTTTATGAACATTTATATCTTTTTCCTTTGTGAAGATTAAAACATCATCAATATATACTATGCAGATTTTATCAATGTATTCATGTAACACGGAATTCATCATTTTCATAAACTGAGCACCACTATTCTTGAGACCAAATGGGATAACTTTCCAACGATATTGACCATATCTGGTAGTAATGGTTGTTTTTTCGGAGTCGCTCTCAGTTAATCGTTGTTGATGGAAACCACTTTGTAAATCAATCGAACTAAAGTACTGAGCACCATGTAATTGTTCAAGACATTCATCGATTCGAGGTACAGGTATCCGTTGAGAAATTGTAGCCTTGTTGACAGATCGAAAATCACACACCATACGTAATTTGGGCGGTTGTCCCGCGACAGCAGCTGGACTTTTTACAAAAAGCACAGGGGTACCATATTGTGATGAAGTTGGCTCCAGTAAACCTTGTTTAAGCAAAGTGTCCAATTGACGTTTCAGTTCACGCAGTTCTAAAGGACTCATTTTATAAGGAGGTTTAGCATCAATTTTAACGTTAGGATCTAAAACAATCATGTCTTCGACAGAATCACGCATAGGCGGTAGGCTATCAATAACACCTTTAAACACCGTCGGGTAAGCAGCAGCAAATTCATCAATCCATTCTTGGTTTGTAATTTCTTCGGCTGATTGTTGTACTATACCAGAAACTGGAGTATTTACCATGACCAACAGATCATGTTCTTCATCCATTTTTGACAGATCTATCAAATAACACTCATCTACTTTACCCTTTTTAAGTAACCGATCCAATTGTTTAGCAGTAATCATAAAATCCATATCAAGAGAAACAGCAGTATCATTGGCCATATCTGGAACCTGAGCTACTTCAGCTATTGATTGAACCATATGCAATTGCAATGGATTGATTATAGTGACCTGATTAGGGTTGTTACCTACACGTATTTTCCATTGTCCAGAGAACCAATCGGGAATGGGTTGCACTTGAGATAACCAGGATCGACCTAAGATGACATCAAATTTTGTAGCGAAAAACATATGCTTCGATTCTATCAGTATAACCACCTAGAGCAATAGAAAAAGAGGCAATAGAATTGATTCCTGTTTGTTGACCATTCGCTGTTTCGACAATTTGACCTTGGACAGTTGGTTTAATATTCGACACAAAAGGCAATAATCTAGGGTTGACATAATTTGCACTTGCACCGGAATCAATCAAAACAATACATGGATGACCATTGACAAGAATTCGATATAACGGCAATTTGTTTTGAACATTTTCGGCATGAAGCAAGAAATCAATATCTTTTTGTATAATCGCCTGACTAACATTCAATGGCTTAACAAACGAGGCAGAAGACGGTAACAGAGAGTACAATAATAATGAATCATTCGAATACTGGGTAGAAGAAGAATCTTTATTATTATGGCTATTTAAACTATTACTGTGGGGAGGGTTGCCTTGCATTGGGGTAGAACCTTGCTGATGTTGTTGTTCTTGAGGATGATGGTAACCATTGTGAGGGTAATAATCATCGTTGTCATAATAGTAGTCATTGAATCGTTCATGTAATTTAATTCAGCATTACCTCGTCGACAATTGTACTGAATATGACCCACCATACCACAATTATAGCAAGAACGGCTTTCACCACCATGCATACCACCACGGAAACCACCGCGAAAACCACCACGAAAACCACCACGAGGAGGGCCAAAAGAACCACCACGAGAAGAACCATACGAGCTACCACGAGAAGAGCCATACGAACCACCACGGGAACCTCGGTAACCACCACGAAAACCACGAGAACCACCACGACCACCATTATTTCATA